>NC_090726.1:76466461-76484202 GCF_036898095.1 Palaemon carinicauda | reverse complement strand
TTACTGTCCGTGCTTTCTATGTTTGCATACTTGCTTTGTCTTATGTTTGCACGATGTATTCAATTCATGAAGAAATCCTTTATTTTAGTATTATGGTTTTCTCATATTTATAATTATATTAGAGTTTATTTGGATGTAATTCATGATGCAATTTTAGCTTGCTTGTATGTTATTATTATTTTTTTACAATTTTTATATGCACAATATTATTTACTGTTAGTTTTCTTATGTACAATTTATTAAAATTCCTTTTATGTGATTTATCTTTCATTTTTGGTTGGCTTGTATACTACCTTATTTCCATCTCCATCCCCTTTTGATTATATTTATGTGTGATTCAATTTAGTGAGTTATTTTATTCCTTTTGTTTGTATATCTATACATTTATTAGTTTATATTACTAAAGAGTTTATATGAGTCCATCATGCATTTCCGTTTCAATAAAAGAAAATTACAATTGTGTTTTATATACACCTAATATCATTCTACAATGGACTACAATCTGTAATCAAATTATGCCTACACATCACAGTATGTTTTACTTTATTGGAACGTGATATTGTATAGAATATTTATAAAGAATTTGTAATATACAATACTTAAAATTGCTAGAAAATCAACTAAATTATAAGACATAGCTATTAAATCTCTGAAAAAAAATCTGTAAAAAACAGACTGAGAAACATAAGGATATGTAGGCCTATTCTTAATCTATAAATGTACCTATTTGTAAAATTACAATTTAGTTATCTAAAATTTAAGAACGTCATAAATATAAGAATAAAATATACTGACGTAGTAATGCAAATTATTTATAACTCGAACTCCATCCTATATTCCCGTAAGGATTACGGCTCTGAATGTTTAACCGGTCACTCAATAGATGGAGCCAATCGTTTCGGATGGGAGTATCTGGCATCTTTTCATAGCACACTCATTTGAGTGCTATTAGGCTCAGCTTTCCTATCTTCCTTCAGTATATAGTCTTTGTATATTACCATTAAATTATTTACAAAGACTTATTTTTTCCTTGACCATAAAACTTGTTTTATATGAATTTCATGATATTTAAAAAAACTAATGTTGTAGACCATTCTCTTTTAGACTAATATAGCTCCCAATATATGAGTAAAAGTTTATAACCCCGTTCTTGATATTTTCTTCGCAATAAATATTTTCAGCAAAAGAACGAGAGTCAGTCATTCATGTAATTATAATTATTAGTGGTGAGTAAGGTAAGAGATTTTAAGATGACTTTTTAGTTGTCATGAGATAAATAGAAAATTAGCAACGACAGTAAGAGAGAGAGAGAGAGAGAGAGAGAGAGAGAGAGAGAGAGAGAGAGAGAATGAGAGAGAGAGAGAGAGAGAGAGAGAGAGAGAGAGAGAGAGAGAGAATTTAATTCGGAAATCTTTATTCTCCCGAGGGATCTCCCACTCGTATCTTCCCACTTGAGAGGATGTTAGTGCCAATTACACTAAAGGCCAGGGGGTATAAAAGACAGCCATAACTCTCCTTCCTGCAAGAACTGCTTCTCCTGCGCAGGAGAGATATCTTTATGGTTAGCATTCATCCAACCTCTTGCACCATTAACCCAATACTCCTATCAAAATATATAATTTCTACAATCAAATTTGTCTTTCTCGCACATCTAAACTATTCTAAACTATTCCTTGTTCAATTAATCATATATATATATATATATATATATATATATATATATATATATATGTGTGTGTATATATATATATATATATATATATATATATATATATATATATATATATATATATATACATGCATTCACGCACACACACACACACACACATATATATATATATATATATATATATATATTATATATATATATATATATAAATATATATATATATATATATATATATATATATATATATATGTATATATATATATATATATATATATATACATATATATATATATATATATATATATATATATATATATATATATATATATATATACATCACCTACCTATCTGCTTTAGAGGGGTTACAGGTGATAAACTTCTAGTTCTCCCAAGACTTTTCTGACATAGTTAACAGTAGTGCTTTATATTCATTCTTTATCATAATTCCCGACTATGAACTAACTACCTACCAAAAACATACATTGCTCCCAGTATATAAAACACTTTCAACAAAAAGAGATAAATTAAAAAGATACACATAGCATAAATACAACAATAATTCGTTAAGGAAGAAGAGATATTTTCATCCTGCACTGAAAACCATACCAATAATTACTCTTCATCTCAGCAGTTGTTTTTAATAGTTTAACTCCTGGCTATTTCATATTAAAATTTTTAACATTTCCCTTCTTAATTTTAAATAAAGTCATTGGAACATTTAAATCATAAAACGAGTTTAGATTAGTATAGACCCGGTTAGTAAAAACATTCATCTTTTTTATAATTTGAACATTCGAGTTGATATATAAAACAATGAAACACGAATAGACTCTTTTTGATGGGCACTGAGAATATTATTGATATATAAAACTGAGATTTAGGTAAATGAGGAATATCATATTCACAAATGTTAGAAGGAATCAATATATTGCAAGGTCACTAATTACGTTTACACCAGTTCATTACACAAACTTTCTATGTTAATATTTATAGTTTAAAACTTATCCGATATGTTATCCTAATAAAAGGGTTAAAATCACCATAAAAAAAAAAAATTATAAATACGTTCTTTGGACTAAACAAGGAAAAATTATTTAATTGATTCACATTTTTTTTTCATTGGAGAATTATTAAACTTACTGCTAGCAGTTTATTCTATACATATCCACATAAATACACACATGCACACACCCACACCCATATATATATATATATATATATATATATATATATATATATATATATATATATATATATATATATATATATATATATATATACAATTGGCATTACATTTGATAAATCTACTGTAATATGAAATCATAAAATAAAGCCAAACTTAAATAACTCGTTGCATTTAAAATTAAATTGTCGGGATCTGAATACTAACGAGTTCATGACAAGAATGACAGCCATTGCAATTATATTGTGAGGCTAGATATGATCATCCACATATTGCAAGTTGCTGACGATTCTTCCCTGTGCCTTACGTAATGCACTCTAGGTATTGCTTAAAGGTCTTTGTATCGTTTCTTTTTTTTTCTTTTGCAACCATACTGTATTAGCTTATTTTTTTTTTTTTAATTTACTTCGGTTTTTTTTTTTCAATATTTTAGTCCAAAAACTTAAAAATTTTACATTATACCACTTATTGTACTCATATTTCCCATTAACGGTCTATATATCCCAAATCCATTATTCTATACTTCTACAATCTTCCGATGGAAATCTATATATTTCTTCATGAAGTTATCGATAATGAACTCCTCTTGCATTCTGATAATTCACGTTCGAATCTAAGGCTGACCAAGGACGAACAGATAGGTCTGTTCCTAGAATTATTTATTCCCTGTTCGCCTACGCAGTAAACTAGATACAAAGTTGTAGTTGACCGTTGCGAGTTGAAATTAGGGTTGAGAGAGAGAGAGAGAGAGAGAGAGAGAGAGAGAGAGAGAGAGAGAGAGAGAGAGAGAGAGAGAGAGCATAAGCCATTAAACCAGACATAACAATTATGCAGTATACCATTGAAACGGAATGGCCTTGGCGAGGTAATCCTCATCTTAAAAGAGTGAAGTCATTCAGAAAAATCTCTCTCTCTCTCTCTCTCTCTCTCTCTCTCTCTCTCTCTCTCTCTCTCTCTCTCTCTCTCTCTATATATGATCCGACGTCATTTATCCCCGCTTATTGTCAATTTGTCAATAACCATAGGGTAAAACCGTGAGCTTATCCTTTTGTCAATGTAATCAAAACAATACGAACTGGAAACCGTTCTCCTGAATCATAACAATGTCCGGCGGATTCTTTTACTTTCTTGTCAATCAGATTCTTTGCTCGAGCTACAATGTTTGTAGACTTTGATTGAAGGCTATTGTGGATGGAACTGACAGACTCGTTGATTCTGCGAAAGGACAACAATAAAATTGAGTGGCAGTTGAAGCAGTATTCGTGTATTGTGCTTTCACAAAGAATTTCTTACGTTTACATAAAAAAGGACATTAACACTTCTATATTGGTAACCACTATTTTGTTCAATAGCTAGTGATTGTGTTTGTTTTTCAACTTGTTTAATGGATTCCTATTTCAAGAATTTACGGTCACTATGTATAATTATGCAGAATTCCTAGACTTATGATGTAAAAACTAATAATAATTTTGATAATTTGAAATCGAGAAGGTTGGCCAAGACACCAGACACAAGTCAAGGTATTAATGCTAGAAAGTTATTGCATCCCTTAACTGGCCAGATAGTACTACTTTGGGTCCCTTTCTGGTTTCGGCTCATTTTTCCGTAATAACTACAAAATTCTTCTCCACTGAAGGGGTTAACTACCGCAACTGTAATTGTTCTGTGGATACCTTCTACTTGGTATAGGTTAAACCATTGTTTTTTAGTCTTGACTAGTGTTTATGGTCTCAGTATAATGGTTTTCCACTGTTTTTGGGTTAGGACAGTACCTCTCAAACTATCTGATTTGTCGTATCGCCATTTTTTTCTTGTTTATTTTACATTGTTCCAGAGACCAGTAATATTTCTTGATAATGGTAGTTTTTAGCAGACACTATATATTTAATGGATTTAACAGAATTAGACGTCATTTTTGTCTCATATTTTTCTTGTAAACAAATTATACAATATCATATAAGTAACTTATTATGTTAATGGTTACTAATGTAACAGGTGAACTTGAGTCTTCTTTGCACGTTTATCCAGTCGCACTTCAGTTAAAGGGGAAGCCACGTGGTATAGAGATTGAGCGTTCAATGATTTTTGTATATTTTATTAGCTAGTCATTGAATAAAAGCCAGTTTCGCAGAGTTAAATAGAAAAATTGGCAATGGGAGAAGAGTTTTCAGAATAATTCTTTTAAGTTCAGGATATTCTGCTTTCACTTTAATCGAAAATTAACCAAGTGATAATGTAGTTTCGAAACTTGTTCGTCGCCAGCCACCTTTAACAATTCCTGAGTCATCATTTTGTGGAAGAAAAAAACGGATTTCAGACCCATCTATTTTCTATTCTTGTATCTTCTTCAGGAAAGTGAAAATGAAATAATTCTCTACATGGAAATGTTGAGATCATTAGCATCAGAGAAGAACTTAGCCAAATAAGTTGGCCTTGCTAACCAATACATATCTCCAAACAATTATGACTGATTTGGGTTTTCATTTTGTACTGAAGAAACTCGGCAAGCTCATTTCGTAGATCAAACACTCTTGACAGGATTTCTCCCTTGATAAACAACGTATATCGTCATGCAGTAGGAGTTGTTTATTATTAGCTCCCATATTATCACACAAAAGAGTAAATAGTCCCGAATTTGAAGCATTTGCCTATTACATTGTTTACAATTTTTGTAACAGCATTGAGCACAATGCTTTTTGTCGGTAATATTTTTGTTTCATTTACATCGCTTACGTCTGATTTAAAACATTCACCAACTGAATATCTGTGTGATAAACATGTCCATAAGGATTAACTTCGCCATTTGTTAATTTATGATTAAAATTATTACTATTATCGAGATGATATGATTGCTTTTATTATTTTGGTTTTAGTTAAGGTAATTAGTTTTTTTTTTTAATATTTTAATGGAAGATAATATTTTTCGTGTGCAATGATTATAATAGTTTTATTTTTCATCTTTTTATTTGTTGAAAATTATATGATTATTGAAATTAAAGTTTAATGTTTTCTTAATATAATAATATTAAAGAAGTCATATGTATCACAGTACACACACTATTACACGTGCAGTAACGATACGCCTGTCCTATTTTACTTTTTTAGACTCTTGTGAAAAAGGAACTTGGAGGTAAGGAAATCAGGAAATTAAGATTCAAGGTTCTTCTAATCTCGGTTAAGATCTATTGATTTTCTAAAACCATGATCAACACGGATTTCTCGTATTTATATTATATTCTATTCCCTCTTTTCCTTATTTCCTTTCTTCACCGGGCTTAGAACATCCTGCTTATAGGGCTGTCTGTGATTTGGAATATTGATTTGTATGATGACGACTTCTATTTTGTATAGAATTTCTGATTTGGATGGCTCTATGAGTATCTTGGGGGGAGGTGGATGATGACGACACGGACTGCATAGGAAAGTGTAATTAACTGCGCAGTTAACTTGACTACAGTTTCTGTTGCCACAAATAACTTTAGCAGATTGCGGTTTTACAGAATTTCAGTCTAGTATGGGCGATGGTGTCCGTATAAATATATCCCAGACCCCTGGTCACAGATATAGATGTACTACATGATTCTTCAGTTTTGTTCAGTGAGCATATTAACCTATCTAAAAGTAGCATAACTTTAAGAGGTGAGTAAATATATATTTTTTGAAGGTGGCGATTTCTACAATTTTAGTAGTCAACATATTAAGGGAGGTAAAATACTTTCATAATTTTATGATGACGCCAACATAGCTAGGTTCATCCGTCAATCAATAGGAACCAGTATGAGTGTATTCTCGCTGTGCAAGTGTAATAATGTAGTTTATCTAATAGAGATAACATGTCCAATGTATCAATTATGTCTGCAGGCATGTGACAAGAGGCATAAGGTGTTAATTCGTATGGTTAAGTCTTCTGTGAAAGAAGTAGTACTTAAGGTATGCCACGGTAGTTGATACTGAAACTTAGGAAGATGAAAATGAAGGAGCGGTAGGAGACGGGGCTATGGAGAAGAAAAGTCTAGAATAACGACTGCATTTGATAGAAGATTTAGTAAAGGCACATATGTGTAAGGTGACACAGATTGTCATAGTTTAAAAAGGAGTTTCGCCATACGAAGACCTACATCTCAGCGGAGGGATTCAATTGATAAACCACCTTTGTCTTCTTTGAGTCTTCAACTTTTTTTATGCTCCTAAAATGGAGGTGATTAATTGGCCACCAAATGGCTTTAGAAGTTTTAGTGAAATGAAGCAATGACTAATTGGCAAATACATCTTCCCTGATGCAAGATGAGGTGATATTGAAGAAAATCAGCATTAAAAAATTCGATCAGTAAATCAGTTTTAAGTTTTGCAATGTAGATCTACCGAGATTGTGAATAGTTTTGCAACTTGGAGTCCTAACTTAACAAAAGAGGATAAGAGAGTGATAGCAAAATATATAAGGAAACATGTGAATCATGACTTGCATGACTATCTGTTCAATGATAATTGTTAGTTGGTAGATGCTATACATAGTATTCTTGACTGTTCGCCTGTTGAAAATATGCCCAGGCATCACCCACATCAGTCACGTGATCACCATATTACATGGTGAAGCCATAGGAAGCAATCCAATATCTAAGGAAAAGAAGAACATAGTCAGGAGGTAAGCAGGATTCTCACTCGTAGAGAGGGACACCAAAGAGCGGAGTACCCCAGCCAGGAATCTCCCCATTGTTATTCTTGTCAAGCCTACAGTTATTTATGTTAAGACTGCTGGACAATAAATGCTAAAAGTGGAGAGCCCAATATCACCAGAAGAGGGAACAAAGAAGTAGAGGAAGGGTAAGGTAAGGGAGATGACTCTACATCCCCTCTGCATGGCAGCAAAAATAGTCAATGAAGGAGCAAGTGTGAGCAGCGCAGGGCTGATGAAGTGAAAGTCAACTAGTACCACCTTTCTTACTCCCAACCTCACCCCTATGGCAGAAAGAAGACAACAACGAGTTTCGACGGTCTTGTAAGAGAGATCGTAAGCCTCTCGTGTGATCCAATATGGTGGCTTGGAGTTGTAGCAATTAATATGGATTCATAAAGCAAGTCAACCAGAGCCTTGATTGATATAGGTGCTAGCATTTGGTTCCTTGAACAAGAAAGTTCCTCATGCCCGCTGTAGCTAGTACAACTGATCATACTCAAGACTCCAAGAGAAAACAAACTATAGGCAAGATACACAGCGACATGCAACTTTCAGGTGGAGTGCGTAACATTTGTATATAATTTCTATACATGGCCCACCTAGGTATACTGGGTATACCCAGGGGTTAGTACTTTAGTACTTATGTCCATTAGGGACATCAATAGACTCAAAAGTGAGTATTCATATACAAAGACATCGTATTTTAACAAAAACTTAAAATTTATTTCAAAACCAGAAAAATATTAATTGATTCTTTTACTTCTACTGGACCATCTTATTTATATGGCTTAATTAAAACCTGTAAGATTGGAATTCCTATAAGACCAATTATTAACGCAACAGGATCTATTAATTTTTAATTATTAAAATATTTAGTCAAAATGCTTTCTCCAATTTTAGGATCTATTTCAAAATGTTAAATTACGGTTCGACCATAGAATAGTAAGTTTTTATGTTACTTCATTGTTTACCAAGATGCCTGTTCATGTTCTATTGAATTTTCTGTCTGGTATTTTAGATGTTTATGAGTTACCTATACCAAACCATAATATTATTAAACTTATTTGTTTGATCATTGGAAAATTTATATCAATTGTAAATGGAGATTATTATGAAAAGTCTTTGGTATGGCCATTGGTAATTCTTTCTCCAATCTTTTATAAAATATATCTATGAATCTCTTTTTTTAATCTAGATTAATTCCCTCCGTGTGCTCCTCCCAAATTGTTTGCTATGGATATGTTGACAATGTTTTGGATACTATAGAAGAAAATGTCATTCATGAGGGTATTTTTTTTTTAATAATTGATTTTTTGGGCTCAGGCCATGTCATCCTGATGGAAGTTCCTTCATTAGTAGCTTTCTAGGTATATTTGACTACAGTGATATATCCCAGAGAATTTACAGAAGGTATCCAGAATTCTAACTCCTGGAGCGAACATCCCTTAAAATTTAAAAGGGGATATCGCGTATATCAGAGGACGTATTTTTGACACGTCTCATAGCTATCTACACCCCCAATAGCGTTTTTGCTTCGAGAGGGAAAAGAGGCAAGAATATAGGAGAGTCGTCAAAGAGGCGATTTTCTCGACACTCCTACTGTACTGTAAATAGTGCGCTGAATCGCCACCGCGAGGCGCCACCAAGCCATTCTTTCGTTTGTAGCTTTGCTGACCGGTGTTATCCCGTCTTATCTCTCGCTATTTTGGAAGTATTTCGTCGCTATGATGCCTTCACCAGCCTCATCAGCTTCTGGAAAGCTAAGTAATATCTTTGGATTGTGTAAATGTAAGCTCTTGCCAGTCTTACTCTTCGATTGAGATCGTAATTGACGTAACAAGAGCTGTTGCCAGCCGGATGGCGTCATGGACGCACTCGTTCTTCTTGTTCATTTAGTTAGCAAGAACAATTTTCCCGGCATTATCTTGCTTTAATAACTTTAGCTATTTAGATATTTAGCTAGGGAATTTCATATTATGTCATTGTTGTCGTGGATTTGGCTATTTAAGATCAAGCCTCACGAGTGCTAGGCTTCCTAGCCTAGGCACCTACACACTTCTTGCATGATATAACCTTCCTGGTAAGTTTTATGGAAGCTCAGGCAATATTTTATACAATTAAGATATTACTGCATAACATTTTCCTCTTCCAAGATAGTATACGAGAGAGTTTCGGTGAACAATTCTCTATGCTCCTAGGCTTAATAGCCTATGGGCTTTAGTATACTTTCTTACAAGTCCATCATTGCTCTTGTATTGTCTTTTAAAGGGAGACTGACACCTCCTATAGCTTTTAAGTCGATACTATCTCTAACGAGATTTAAGAGCAATTCCCCTTCCCTCTGATCAGCTTAGGCTACCCTCAGTTTTCTTTGCTGCGAACTGTGTTCTGGCAAAATTTACTGAGGTGTTTCGTCTCTTTCTCTTAACCATTGACACGGTTTTGAGCTGACAACGGAAAATCAGAGTAAAGTCTGTGTTTGGCATCCTACTGTCTTGGTGAAATGGCTTCCCTAGTCAGGTTAGGTTGCCGTTCAGGAGACTAGTCCTCCCTAGGCCATACTGGAGGCTCTTGTATATCAATTTCCTCCTTCTTCGGTCTGGCAGACAGTCCTATACTAGTAGATCTTAGTATGAAGAAATGATTTCTTCCTTACTTTAGATCTCTGGTACGAGATTCTGTTCTCTAGTGATATTGTGTCCTATGGCCGCTTACTCATTTAATTAACCTAACCCGGGGAAATGATTTCTCCTACTTGAGGTTACTTTATGAGATCAGAATCCTTCTAGTTAGGTAAAGCTCTAGGGTTTTACCTTACTTATAGAACTTTTACCCCTTCCCCACTGTCTCTTTTGTGTTGGATGAACCATCACCCTTCTGGCCATTGTTCTACATTTTACCCTACGGGTAATCTATAGAATTGGCCTGAGGTTCCCTATCTGCTGCCGGCTTGGCCGGCTGCCGGCAGGTACCCTCATATCATTGAGTATGCTCTCCAGTCCTACCTTGGACTGCTTTCCATACCCCATATGAATGAGATATGGTTGAGTGGAAGCCCGAATATAATTCCCCCTTCCACTTGCACCTTCTTTCGGGATGTAGGCCAGCAAGGCCGAGCCTATGCCGTCCCCCATCCTCTCTTTCTCTCTGCCTTTCCATATGCTGTGCCGGCCGCCGGCAGTTACTAACTGTCGTCGGCCATGTTGGGTGTCTGTCGGCCGGCAGTTACTCTGCCGCCACTTGCCGTGGGTGTCGCTGATCGACAACCCAACGACAATGAACATACTATGACCGGCTCCGTTGCCAGCCGGCAGCCGGCCACCCAAAATTTATATGTTGCCGCCGGGTCCTACTTGATAGAGGGATCCTTCGGCTGCCGGCAGGCAGAGCGGCAACTGCCGACCTGCCGTCCACTACTTTGAAGACAGTATCTGTTTCAAATAGCCCAGAATAGGCCCGGCATATGTCGGCTAGGCCGGCATATGTCGCTAGGCCGTCATATGCCGGCAAGTCCGGCATATGCCGGCAGGCCCGGCGTGTGCCGGCGGGCCCGGCATACACCGGCGGGCCCGGCATACGCCGGCGGGCCCGGCATACGCCGGCGGGCCCGGCATACGCCGGCGGGCCCGGCATACGCCGGCGGGCCCGGCATACGCCGGCGGGCCCGGCATACGCCGGCGGGCCCGGCATACGCCGGCGGGCCCGGCATACGCCGGCGGGCCCGGCATACGCCGGCGGGCCCGGCATACGCCGGCGGGCCCGGCATACTCCGGCGGGCCCGGCATACGCCGGTGGGCCCCGGCATACGCCGGTGGGCCCCGGCATACGCCGGCGGGCCGGGCATACGCTGGCGGGTCCGGCAGATGCCGGTAAGCCCGGCAATACTGGCGACATGCCGCCGCCAGTCATTGCTGTAGCCCAAAAGTTTTTTCCAGCCTACATGTGGTTCATGGGCAGCCAATTGTTAGACCATCACTTTTAGGGAGTGATTCTCCCTACCAATTAATGGTTATTACCCATTAACTTAATCCCCTATATTGAACACGGAAGATTGTGTTAAGGAGACACCTTATATCCAAGGATATTATATTCCTCTTGAATTCATCATGAATCTTTAGTTCAATATTGGAGGAAGTCATAGCAATGGGCTGGACAGGAAACACATGTAGGTGTCTTTCCTACTTTCTAGCTTACTCTATCCAAGCTAATATTAATTGAATATTAATTAAATATTAATTAAAATATGTATGCTGAAATATGAGAATTCCACCAAATTCTTATAGCTTTTCTTTCTTTACAGGAGGAGCATCCCGTGTGCGGGAACAACTTTTGCAGAGTCCTTAGTAAGAGCTTATACGGACATGGCATGTGCAGGGCCCATGCTCGCTGCGCAGTCTCCAAAGGGGCTCTCAAGTACTGGGACCCACGGGTATGTACCGTTTGTGGCAAACTGATTAAAGAGGCTTTTGATGATCAAAAGTCTACTGAGTCTAGGGATGCAGCAAGGGACACGCTGCGAAAATGGGTCAGGGGCTTTCAGAAGAACACCTCTGGCCCATACCTTCCTAATGAGAGGATGAGGGATTGTCTCTTCCCCAATGCATCTGCGGATGCAATTGTTCCCCAGGCTCAACCTGAGATCCCCTTAGTTCAGATTCCGGTAGAACCTGACGTTTCGGATGTCTTTCAGAGCATCTAATTAGAGGACAACATGTCTGTTGTCTCAGAGGAGACTGAAAACAATCTCCTAGTGGACGAACTGGAACAGGAGGATGAGATACCTCCTGAAACTGGAGTCGAGATAACCGAAACGATTTGGGTATCGTCTGCAGCGGTGACTGAACCGACGCCTTCGACTTCTTCCACCGCACCCCAGTTGGATTCCATTACAAGTGCGCTACACTCGCTACTGTCCATGGTGCAGGACATTCAGAAGAAATTGTCCAAGAAAGAAGCATCTTTCCGGACAGAGATTCATCAGCTAGTTGCGTCACGTTTAGCCACGAAGAAGTTAAACATTAAGAACCTCCCCGCCTTCTCTGATGTTAACCCATGGAGGTACGCAGAGCATATGCCTATGTCGGGGGGGGGGGGAAGATCTTCCTCTCAGAGAAACTAGGAACAGTTCCACTAGAGGAAATCGCATTTTGGCTAGTAAAGGGGCCTATCCGGATTGCTATGTCTGTCTGAGAACGGAACCAGCATCCCAGGAGGAAACAGAGCCGAAGAAGACGATTGTCCTTGAACTATCTAAGGCACAGGCGTCATATACAACCACCTTAAAAGAGAGGGCCTTTACTAGTTCCAAGGTGCCGGCTCTCAGCAAAAAGCACCCATCCTTTATTGCTTACTACGGACGTGCCTTCCCTTTTATGGACAAAGGGTTTAAGGCAGCCTTGAAGGCAGTTGAGGCAGGGAAAACTTGTCCTACAGTTGAAGAGTGTAGACCATTTTCCTCGCCTTCCCTTCGGATGATAAGGATTGAAAGGATGTCCATAACACCTTCACAGTTGGGAAGCTAGAGGCAGATATCGCTGGACGGTAGTTCAACGAAGATCTCCCGAAGCTGTCAGAGTTTTTCCTGCGTAGGGAACAGGAAACTAAGGAATGTCTCGCTGCTTCCATGTCTCTGCAGACTGGCTTAGAGACTATGGCAAGTATCCCAGACACCCCAGATATGTACATGGTCTTTGCCAAATCTAATTTGGCAACAGTTACCAAGGATTTATACAATTTTATTAAAGCCAGAAGGGCTTGTAGGGAATTTGTGTTCGCTTCTGCTTCAGTGAAGCACGAACCAAGGAAGCTGATAGCTTCCAAT
Organism: Palaemon carinicauda; assembly: GCF_036898095.1. Taxonomy (NCBI): domain Eukaryota; kingdom Metazoa; phylum Arthropoda; class Malacostraca; order Decapoda; family Palaemonidae; genus Palaemon; species Palaemon carinicauda. Next base: position 76,470,854 of record NC_090726.1, on the reverse strand, counting down.
ATCTGGGGAAAAGACCTCTTCCCAAGTGAAGTGGTCAAAGAGGTCGTAGATAAAGCCGCTTCTGAGAATAGGAATCTCCTCTCCAAATGGGGCTTGTCCTCAAAAAGGAAATCTTCCGCTGATGAGGGTCACCAGCAGAAGAACAAGTCAAAACAACCAAGAGTGCCCTCTCGGCCAAAGCAACAGCAATAGCTTCCCATGGCCACGATGCCCCAGACGGTGGCACAACCAACCACCACCTTTCAACTGGAGCCCCAAACGCTGGCGACCCAGTCGCCCGTGTTCACCCCAGTATTTGAAAGGCAATCAACTACCTTTAAGCCGAAGTCTCGAAGATCCTTTCAAGGATCCTTCAGAGGTAGGGGCAACAAAGGTGGACGTGGCCGAGGAGGCAAGTCCTCCAACCAGCACTCCAAGTGAGATGCTGCCGGTAGGAGGGAGACTTCTCCACTTCTGGGATCACTGGACCTTCAATCCCTGGGCCCACAGCCTAATCAGGAAAGGACTAGGGTGGAGTTGGAGCTCAACCCCCGTACTGGAAGAATATGTTCAGGAACTCTTGAAAAAAACAGTTATACGGAAGGCAAAGTCCATTAGATTTCAAGGAAGGCTAATTTGTGTTCTGAAGAAGGATTCGGAAAAGCTCAGAGTCATTCTGGACTTATCACCACTCAACAAGTTCATAGTGAACCACAAGTTCAGAATGTTGACGCTTCAGCACATAAGGACCCTTTTGCCAAAACAGGCATTCACAGTCTCTATAGACATGACGGATGCATACTGGCATGTTCCAATCAACCGTCAAGTTTCCCCCTACCTAGGGTTCAAACTACAGAAAAGAGAATACGTTTTCAGAGCCATGCCCTTCGGCCTAAACATAGCCCCAAGGGTATTCACAAAGCCTGCGAATGCAGTCATTCATTAACTACGCCTGAAAGGAATCCAGGTGGTAGCCTACCTGGACGATTGGCTGGTGTGGGCAACATCCGAGGAAGAATGCATGCAAGCCTCAAAGGAAGTGATCCAGTTCCTGGAACACTTGGGATTCAAGATCAACTTGAAAAAGTCTCGGCTTTCTCAGCTCAAAAGTTCCAGTGGCTGGGTGTTCACTGGGACCTACAGTCACACTACCTTTCCATTCCATCAAAGAAGAGGAAAGAGATAGCAGGATCTATCAAAAGACTCCTTCGATACGACAGGATATCAAGAAGGCAACAGGAGAGAGTGTTGGGGTCCCTCCAGTTTGCCTCAGTGACAGATCCAGTATTGAGAGCACAATTAAAAGTTGCATCAGGAGTTTGGAGAAAATACGCATCAAACGCTCAAAGAGATCTACAAAGACCGATTCCAAATTGTCTGCGATCACTACTCAAGCCATGGTCGGAGGCCAAGAACCTAAGTAACAAGGTACCCTTGAAACCACCTCCTCCAGCAGTCACCATTCATACGAAGGCCTCGAAGGAGGGGTGGGAGGTCATTCTCATCATCGGAAAGTCCAAGGAACCTGGTCTCCCCTCTTCAAGTCCTTCCACATCAATTTTCTGGAAGCCATTGCAGTTTTTCTATCTTTGAAAAAGCTGAAACTTCGCTGCTCAATCCACATCCGTTTGGTTCTAGACAGCGAAGTAGTAATGAGATGCCCAAATTGACAAGGCTCGAGATCGCCTCACATAAATCAAGTGATATTGGCCATCCTTCGTCTAGCCCAAAAGAAGAGATGGCACTTGTCAGCAGTCCACCTTCAAGGTTTCCGGAATGTGACGGCGGACGCTCTATCCAGGGTCAACCCGATAGAGTCCGAATAGTCTCTAGACGCAAGATCATTCTCTTTCATATTACGCAAAGTCCCAGGACTGCAGATAGACCTCTTCGCAACGAGCAACAACAAGAAGCTACCCCGGTATGTAGCTCCGTACGAGGATTCTCTAGCGGAAGTAACAGATGCAATGTCCATAGATTGGAACAGGTGGTCTAAGATCTACCTGTTCCCTCCAACCAACCTTCTGCTGAAAGTCCTCGACAAACTGAGATCCTTTCGGGGGACAGCAGCAATAGTGGCCCACAAGTGGCCCAACAGCGTTTGGTTCCCTCTGATAACGGAACTACGCCTTAAGCTGATCCCGTTGCCGGAACCAGTTCTGATTCAGCAAGTGCAGAAATGGACTGTCTCTGCTTCATCAGAGAAAACCCAGAACCTTCATCTCATGATTTTCTCGCCCTAGCGGTCAAGAAACGGTTTGGGACTTTTAGAGACAGTATTAACTTTCAGAAGAATACAAGTCAAAGTTAACAAGAAGACAATATGAGTCTTCCTGGAAGAAATGGGTGGCCTTTGTCAAGGCGAAGTATCCTGAGGAGATATCTACGGATTTCTGCTTGTCCTTCATCCATCTGCATGAACAAGGTTTAGCTGCTAATAAGATTACTACATGTAAATCCGCCCCAGCCAGACCAATACTATACGCCTTCCAGGTAGACTTCTCTAATGGAATCTTCAACAAGATTCCTAAAGCCTGCGCTAAACTTCAGCCTGCAGCTCCTCCAAAGCCCATTTCATGGTCTTTGGATAAAGTTCTTCACTTAGCTCAACCCTGAACAATGAAGATTGCTCGCTGAAAGACTTGACCCAAAAGGTGATATTCTTATTTGCACTACCTCAGGAGCCAGAGTTAGCGAAATAGTGGTCCTCTCGGGGATGATAGCCACATTCAGTTCACAGACACCGGAGAACTGAACTTCTTTCCTGACCCGTCGTTTCTCGCCAAGAAGGAATCTGCCCTCTGAAGGAAGAAGCATCCCTCTACCCAGTGGATTGCTTAAAGGTCTGTCTTCGTAGAACTTCAGACTTTAAGGGAGGCCAGCTTTCAAAAAGAGACTTCTGGTTCAACGTTATCCTTGAAACAGATAAGGGCGAAAATCACCTATTTTATACGCAGAGTGGATCCAGACAGTACACCTGCAGGTCATGATCTGAGAAAAGTTGCCTCGCCTCTGAATTTCTTTCAGACAATGTCGTTTGAAAGTTTGCGTGCTTACACTGGTTAGAAGTCTTCCAGAGTTTTCTTCAAGCACTAGGCGAAGCAATTACAAGAAATAAAATTTCATGTGGTAGCGGCAGGCAGTGATATAAAACCTGCCGCTTGATTACTGCGAAGAACAGTGCACTAATTGGGACTTTTTTAGTGAAGGGTGTACATGATAGACTTTTAAGGTATATCATGTTGAGTATTGTGTTTAAGAAGACACTATAGACTTTTCTATCTATACAGGTGACATCAAGCATAATAAGCTGACACAAGTGCCAGGCATTCTTATATGTACAGTGTTCCTAGTAATAACAGCATACATAGTGAAATATTATATTTCCCTTTGAGTGGCTAATGGTTCCTTTTCAGGTGAAACTTATTTATTTTCTATTATTACTGTTTATGCTTTTATGCAGAATTGTTCAGCGTAAGATGTAATTGATTACAACCATGATTTCTATTTTTGTAATAAACAATAGAAGGAATCTTTGCATCTCTTTCGCCTCAAATATTCGAATTTATGTATAAATCAGAGCATCCTTGATTCTCTTAATATTTAGGGAAATATTGGGGAACTATGGTTTCTACCATTCCAAGCAAACAGGTAAGAACTGATCGTACTAACTGTTTATCTTACTGATTTAAGGTTTCCTAAATGTATACAAACCTGTCTGTCTATTTATATCCAGACTTGGGAGGATTCAGTAACCTATACAGGACTATACCATCTAAGTACAAACTATGCTTTACGTATATAATGACACTAATATACATACGGTTTGCTAGATTGTTCCTTGAACTCACAATCCTCGGGATTTTTCCTAAAGTCTACCTAGACTTTTCCCTGTATGGGGCAGGAAGAACTGACATATTTTATGATCAGTTAATTGATGTATAACGGTAACATCAATTGTCTCTGGTCCAGAAGACCAATTAGGAAATATTTATCTTGAGTTAACGGCACTATTGAAAATCCACAGATACATTAATGCTCTGGTAAACTTCCATCAGGACGACATGGCCTGAGCCCAAAAAACGGATTTTGAGCGAAGCGAAAAATCTATTTTTGGGTGAGGTAGCCATGTCGTCCTGATGGACTCACCCTCTTTTTGACAAAAGGATAATGAATCCAACCCTATGGTACTGTATCTGCAACACCTACAAAGCAACTAAGAATGGCTTGGTGGCGCCTCGCGGTGGCGATTCGGCGCACTATTTACAGTATGGTAGGAGTGTCGAGAGCATCGCCTCTCTAACGACTCTCCTATATTCTTGCCACTTTTCCCTCTCGAAGCGAAAACGCTATTGGGGGTGTAGATAGCTATGAGACGTGTCAAGAATACGTCCTCTGATATACGCGATATCCC
>NC_090726.1:76433961-76448961 GCF_036898095.1 Palaemon carinicauda | reverse complement strand
GAGAAAATATATTAATTTGCACCATATAAAAGGTTATAGTTCATTTCAGACAATGCAAGGAAAATATACCGACCAAAATTCTTACACAGTGACACAGGTATATATACGATGTGTTTTACCTTCGTTAATATGGTGTTTTTACAATGGTTATTATCTAGCTATAAGCTTTGGCAAATTCCTTTCATTTTTTTGTTAGTCACTCAAGCATATACAGTAAAACATATAAATTCAGGATTAGAGAAGGATAGTTTATCCTGGGGTGCAGGATATATATCTCATAAAATATACTCAAGAAAACCTCAGGTTGGCATTATGGCACTGACAAATGAGTGATGCAAAGAACTCATTTGCTCTGGAGGGGTTGATATCCGTGAGTTGATAACAGATAGATGTGAGTTCTAATCCTGATTGTGTGCCAAGTCATATTCTCTAATATATATGTTAGCTTAACGTGCCCGAACACCACCGGATACTGGGGTTTAAATATGGCGCCATACTGTACAAGCATGCGAGGAAGCATTTTGTGAAAGTATAATAACTAGAAAACAGCAATTTGGCCCCTTTGGACTGGTTTCCAAATAGAAGAGAAAAAAAAAGTTTTATTAGGTAAAGTGGTTGATAAGAGATGTAAATCGTAGACATAGGATCAAATTTGTTAAAGTTCAGGTTTGATTACATTATTTATCTTTTTAATATGCATAAGACTTGCTACTAATAGTGATTTTAAAATATCATATATGCTGGCATATAAGATGGCATTCTGTAAAAGAAAATTGAAGATAAAAAGGGCAGGTTGGCACAATGGCACGCATGACTGGGTTAGTAGAAAGTAAAAACTCTTGGTCATGAGTTTAAATGCTACTTGGCCCCAAACTTTAATTTCCGTATCATTTTTTTCATTTTCAATCAAGGAATTTCCTTTCTAATGGAGAGAGAGGGACTCTTTTAATAGTAAACCTATTGTTAATATCCTCAACCTCTTTCATAACTACCAAATTCTCACTACTGTTTTTGTAAATCCGCAATGAAAATTTCTTAAGCATATACTTTATAGGAAATCCTACTTACCTGCTAGAGGAGCACCATCTGAATGAATATGATCAGACATACTAATTACAAAAAGGCTGACAGTCACAACACCAATAGGTGGAACACCAGCTTGCCTGCAATGGATCCTACCCCAGCAAACACCAGGGGCAATTGGAGAAGCAGATTCCTCTAACCAAAAATTTCACACACATGACAGTCCTGTGACCTGATCACCTGGCTCATTGCTCACTTCAGAGGGTGCCATTAAGCACAGCTATAACTTCTGCCAGCGGGGCATTACCATTCAACAAGAAGTCACAACCCAGATTAAGACCTACCGAGATTCATATAAATAGAACCAGGAAGCCTTCATTTTTACAGTCTGAGCACTGCTCCCACTCAGTAAGTACCTCTCAGCTTGCACCACTTTCGTTTGACTTGGCTGGCTACAATTTTTGTCCCAGCAGAGATCTATTCATATCAGCCTCAGGACTGCCAAACCAAGCCATGTCAGTATCCTTTCTCAATGAATGTGCGTGGGAAATGTACATAGTTCACCATTGCAAGAATCTCTACAATGATTACCTTCCTCCACGTCAGTGCCCGAAAAGCCAGGACTACTATGCCTTTTGAAAACTGTCATTACGTGACAATAAAAATGGGGAACTGCCTCCGTATATATTCTAGCACCAAATCAAATGTGATTGTCCACACTGCCTCAGCCTCTCTACAAGTGTCAGCTGCAAATACATAGTGAAAATGGAACATATGCCCAAGTTTCTGAGCACCTCTGCCTTCTGCTGGCCTGAGACTGCCAAGAAAAAGCATCTGCCTGCTAGCAAACCTGCAGCTGGTCCAGCCAATGCTCTTGCCTTAGCCAGAAATCCCAGCTCTACAATTCCTCCCACAGTTCCTGCGCCTGCCACCTCTCTTGCCCCATTTGCTGTGCCAGTCACTTCTTCTCCTCCTCTGGCTGGGCCCGCCATTCATCTATCCCCCAGCTCCTTCGTCCACCCATGTGGAACCTCCTACTGCCCTGAAGTGAAAAACTCAGACCAACAGTTCCCCAGCTACCAGTCAAGTCCATTGTCTCCAAAACCCATCTCCCACTGTTGCATCCCTTCCACCTACTCTGCCTCCTGACCCACCTGCCTCCAGCATAGTGCCACCCTACCACTCTACTTGCCTCCAGCCTTGTCCTGCCCTCATCAGACTCCTGTCCAACCAACTTCATCCAGCATACATTCTTCTGCTAGGGGAATAGAGGATAACACTGAAAGTGTCCTGCCATACTCTGATGGGAATCACCATCGAGACTGCTACTGCCTAGACTGTTTCGCCCAGCTATTGAAGGAGGCGACTATCACAGTCCCCAGCTCTTCACCATCCTATGCACCTCGGGCTAAATTCAATTTCAAGCCCACCAAAAGCACCCCATCATATGTTGCAGTAGCTGCCCATGAATCCGCCAACTCTAAACTCAAGTTTTCAGCAGGACCAAACCACAATGGTGATCTTATCTTCACCCATAAGGATCAGAAAGGATTAAGCCTTCTCCAGAAGAAATCCTCCCAGGTGCTTCTTGATCAAGCTCCGAAACAACACAAAGTCGTCGTCTCCTGATATCCTGTCACCCTGCCTCTGTCCATAGCTACATCTCTCAACAACATTATTGATGCAGAACGCTGCAAGGACTAAGATGAAGGTTCCATCAAAAAGATAATTGTTCATGTCATTGGTCCCATTCTACCTCCCCTAGACTTGGTAATATGGGGAACATTTTCATCAGAGACTACTTCCCATAGCCACTTTGATACTCTTTTGTCAACGGTATTGGCACCACTGTGAAAACTGCAGAGGACCCAATATTTTTTCAGTCTACAGCTGACATCACTACATACAAGAGTGCATTGATTCCCACAAGCAAGGCCAAGCGTCCTGACCAAGATGTAGCAATTGCTCTTGCCCACACAATGCTTGGGCCAGGAGGTGCCCCGAGCATCTAAAGTGGATAGGAGTCACATATGGTGACCCAATGGTCATCCCACCTCAACCACCGTTGCTGCTACCGAAACTACAGAAACTTCCCTGCCAGAGATACCATTGCCAACCCACCTCCACTCTAGTCCTACCACTCCACCCACCTCCATTTCTGATTCGGTCATCCCGGCCACCACCATTCTCGATCCTGTAATCCATACTGCTCCTGCACACACACCACATCCTAATCCTTCTCCTTCTCAATCCTCCCCATCCCTCATCCCTCAACCACCTAATTAGTACCTAGTCCATGCAAGACCTGTTCCCCATTACCATTCATATTTTCACCCATGTCTTATTCCCTTTCAATGTCCCCGATTCCCTCCCAAACCTCCCATTCCCCCAACCTAAGCCAACCATCTTTCCTCCTCTTGAGCCGGGACAAGCTCTTATACTCAAAACTGCTCCTGTTCTCTCCTATTGATAATTCTTAACTCCTCTGCTAGTCGCTCCTACTTACTGGGACCACTATTGTCTACTACTAAACTCTTCACTCTTGCTCCTGAAATAGACTTTTTTTTTTTGTGGTGCTCACAGGGTGAGCTATATACCCACCAAGCCTTTGGGATAAGTAAATTACAATTCCTCCATGGGCATAGCAAAGGGTACTCTGTGAGTACACTCATTCACAAAAGTTACTTTTGACACCGACTCTCTATGAGTGGAGCACATACTATGTACTTGAGGTGCTTAATAATTGATTTCACTTGGGGCTAACACATTTTATCAAAAAGTCCCTGTTCTGAGAGAAGTTCCAGGCAATATATCTAACAGACCAACCTTAATTTTTACAGTTTTGGCTCACCTCTAGAGCCGACTGGACCACTCACCGCACTTCCTCATGGTTCTCAATCATCTGGCAGGCTGATATTTTTGGCCTAGCCTAGATTTACATGCTCAGCTCTTAGACTGTCTCTCTAGCTGAAATTTTAGGTAAACCCCTCGTAGAGTTTTGCCCTTATAATGTCTCTGACTTCACCTTCTATACTCAGACTCAGCCTGGGACTGCAAAGAAAACACCACCTTTAATGGTCCCCATGAGCCTGGCCAATGTAATCACCCAAGTAAATGCCACTCACCAAAATGGCCTTGGGCTTTCTAGGCTTGGGGCAAAACCCAATTCAACAGAATCACAATTTGCTTAGCAATCACTTTCTTCCACTGAACAAGTTTCCCCCTGGCATGCAGTCCCCTCTCCTCTGCCATAGAGCCTGAAGACATCCCCCCTCTTTGGAGGGCAAGGTAGTCCCTGAAGGAAACCACCATCTGGACTAGTTGCATTACCTGCCTTACCCCGATATTCAAGGATACTATCGCCATTTTGTTCAACACCCTTGCATCCTCTGAACCAAAATCTAAGAATTCAGGGAAGACAACTCTCCTAAATTCAAGCTTATATCATCAGAGAACACCACCTTTTATGCTTCAATTGCCGCCATGGCAGCTGCAAATACTCAGGCTTTGAACCACTGCTTGACCAATTCGCAAAAAGGATAAGGGCAGTGCCAGTTCTCTAAAGAAGGAATCCTCCCTGATGTTCCTTGATATTTCCAAGAAGCAAAAGAAGGTAGTTATTGCTAGCTATCCAGTTACTATTCCCTTGACTTTCGTCATCTCTTTCAGCAACATCACCTATGATGAATGCTGCAGGAATCATTATATAGACCCCACCAAAAAGCTGATCACCCCCTTCATAGTTCAAGTCCAACCTTCCCTTGATCATGGTATATGGGGAAACTTCCCCATAAAGGATCAAACACTGGAGCCTCTTTGATGTTATAGCTACCAGTGTTACAGGCCTCACCATGGACACAACTTGCAGTCAAGTCTACCTTGAGCACCCTCACAATTGCAGGAGCTGCAAAAGTCCCAGAGAGCCCCTCATAAGAGGTTTCATCGCTAACCAACCACCTCTCGTGGTCCTGTAATCCCAAAACCTTCAATTGGCATCACCTTGCTGTAACCCTTCTCATTCCGAAACCACCCAAGCCCTCAGTCGACAAATAGAGTCCTGTCCCTTAAGAATAACCGTATTCATATACCCCTTCACACTTTCTCAAGAGTCCTATACCTTTTGAAAGTTCCCATATACCTTGAATTACCTAGTCAAATCCTTGTCTCCCCCCATGTCCTTCTTTACCTAATGCACTTACTTCTGATCCTTTTCTCTACTATTCATAATCCTTTATTCGTCTACCAGTGTCTTCTACTCAGTGGGACTTGCTGCTATAAAACATTTTCTATAAAACTCTTTCCTTCGGTCAATGAGGAGACTGTACTTTTACTCGGGTGGCATATGTGGGTGAAGGGATGGAGAGTGTTGGGCCATGTTCTTTGCACTCCCCAAGAGAGATTAGTTCACCAAACATTTAACTGGGTTCCACAAGGTACCAGAAAGTCGAAAGAACCGTGTTTACATAACTGAGGACTTTGAAGCGTGAAGTAGGATAGAGACGACTAGTGAAATCTAACCAAGGCCCTTTGCATCAATATGCCTAGAAGGGGAGGAAAATGTTTATGATAACTGGAGTGTTTATTTTCTTTCTCAAGATTTGATTTTATCTTGCTTCATTTAGATATTGAGAAACTTTACTTCGTGCCTTTCTATTGTTATTTGACTTTAACTTGTTTAACACTATCATATTTTTATCTATATCAAGTTTTACAGAGAGAAAAAAAAATCTATTTCGATTTTTCTTTCTCCATGTTTATTCTCTATACCTTCTAATAAAAGGGTGTTCATGATATTTCGATTCTTTATTTTAGTAAATTTCACAAGCATTCTCTCTCATTTCTTCTACTTACTTCAAATTTGTCCAAAACTGATAATCCTCACTTACTACAACCTATTTTAGCATTGAAATCACCCAAAACCAATGTAAACTGAGTCTTATATAAGTTTTTACATTGATTGATATCACGAGTGTTAGAGATATATATTCATCATAAAATAATCACGAGTTGCAAACTCAAAATTCAGCTATCATGGTAGAGATGGGTTTATTTCAAGTCTATGAACAGATTCCTGAATTCAACACGAATATGTACGGGGACTTGCTTGTCATAAACTTATTATCTCTCTTGATGGCTCGCAGGCATGGTTTCCGACCAAATAGGTAGGGGTTCAAATCTCTACCCAGCCAGAAGCTGTTACCATAAAATAAATTCCAAGTGGATATATATTTCCAAGATAGAATTCGGCATTAAATGCCATTCGTGGGTGATATTTACATTGATTGAAATCACTATTGTTAGTAATATATATTCATCATAAAATAACCACGTATTACAAACTCACAATTCAGCTAACATGGTGGAGATTGGTTTATTTCAAGTCTATGAACTGATTCCTGAATTCGATTGGAATATTTACGGAGACTTGTCATAAATTTATTATCTCTCTTGATGGCTCACTTGGTAGAGTCCCCGCAGGCCTGGTTTCCGGCCGAATAGGTAGGGGTTCGAATCTCTACCCGGCCAGAAGCTGTTACCCTTAAATGAATTCCACGTTGATATATATTCCCGAGATAGAATTCAGTATTAAAAGCTATTCGTGGCTGATATTTACATTGATTGATATCACAACTGTTAGTGATATATATTCATTGCGAAATAACCACGTATTGCAAATTCACAATACAGCTATCATGGTGGAGATGGGTTTATTTTAAGTCTATGAACAGATTCCTGAATTCAACAGGAATATGTACGGCGACTTGTCATAAACTTATTATCTCTCTTGATGGCTCAATTGGTAGAGTTCTTGTAGACATGGTTTCCGGCCGAATAGATAGGGGTTCAAATTTCTATCAGGCCAGAAGCTGTTACCATAAAATTATTTCCAAGTAGATATATATTCCCAATATAGAATTCAGTATTAAATGCTAGTCCGGGGTGATATTTTCATTGACTGAAATCACGAGTGTTAGTGATATATATTCATTATGAAATAACCCTGTGTTGTAAACTCAAATTAAGCTGTCATGGTGGAGATGGGTTTATTTCAATTCTATGAACAGATTCCTGAATTCGACATAAATATGTACGGGGACTTGTCATAAACTTATTATATCTCTTGATTGCTCAGTTGGTAGAGTCCTTGTAGGCATGGTTTCCGGCCAAATAGGTAGGGGTTCAAATCTCTACCAGGCCAGAAGCTGTTACCATAAAATAAATTCTAAGTGGATATATATTCCCAAGATAGAATTTGGTATTAAATGCCATTCGTGGGTGATATTCACATTGATTGAAATCACAAGTGTAAGTGATATATATTCATTATAAAATAACCATGTGTTACAAACTCAAAATTCAGCTATCATGGTGGATATGAGTTTATTTCATGTCTATGAAAAGATTCATGAATTCGCCAGGAATATGTACGGGGACTTGTCATAAATTTATTATCTCTTTTGATGACTCAATTAGTTGAGTCGCGGCAGACATGGTTTCCGGCCGAATAGATAGGGGTTGGAATCGCTACGCGGCTGGAAGCTGTTACCATAAAAAGAATTCCAAGTAGATATATATTCCCAAGAGAGAATTCAGTATTAAAGGCAATTCGTGGGTGATATTTATATTGATAGAAATCACGAGTGTTAGTGATGTACATATGTGTATATATATATATATATATATATATATATATATATATATATATATATATATATATATATATATATATATATATATATATATATATATAGGTAGATATATACATGTGTGTTTGCGTGTGTATGTGTTTGTTCATGTATATATATATATATATATATATATATATATATATATATATATATATATATATATATATATATATATATATATATATATATATATATATATTTATATATATATATATATATATATATATATATATATATATATATATAATATAAATATATATACACTATATATATATATATATATATATATATATATATATATATATATATATATATATATATATATATATATATATATATATATATATATATATCAGATTTTTATCAAAGTGAAAAATCTATTTTTGGGTGAGAAGGCCATGTTGTCCTGATGGAAGGGTTCCTTTAGGTAGCCTTCTAAGGGATATTTGCTACAGTGATACTCCCAGAGAATTAAACCGAGGGTCTCCAGGATTCTAACTCCTGGTGCGAGTATCCAGTAAAGGTTATTGAATAATATCAGGGGACGTATTCTAGATACGACACATGGCAATCTTCACCACAAATAGATTTAACTCTCCGATGTAAGTGGCAAGAGTTGCAAAAGAAAGGGATGCCCTTTTAGGTACCTGGTGGACCTCCTTCCTTACTACTACCGCGATGCCATTCCTTTTCTTGCCATTAAACAGTAATTTTTAGAGGGGTCAGCTAAAGGATCGGTCCATCAGGACGACATGGTCCTCACCAAAGATAGATTGGAAGTATATTAGAGAATTGTCTTGAAAATAATATTAGCTGTGGGTTTGTGTATGTGCCTTCCACCTTGAGTAGATTTCCTTATCTGGTCTACTAGACCTATATGTGAAATTCCAGAAGTCTGTCATTTCCACTAAGCATGGATCTGGTTTAGTACTTCCTGCCCCCTAAAGGGAATATGTCGATATTGACAATAAGGTTTCAAGGTTTATATTTCCGTTGGAACAAAAGGGAAAACTTTGGAGCTTACTTTTTTACTTACCATGAGAATGTAAGTTTCGTTCCTTCAGAAATCTTGCCCTATACAGGTATTAAATAAAACCGTGATGTATTTTATTAGTGTATAACTGAGGGAGCAGTTATAAGACGCAAATATGTTCTAAGTATCTTGTTATGCAACTAATTTTTCAAATGTAGTTGCAACAAAGTATGAATCTGATCCAGCACTACAACAAATCAAAGTCCATATTTTCTCGTGTAGAAAAAATATATAAATACATTATCGGGATAGCGCTACTCAATGGAGATGTGAAACCAAATCTATCTGACAAGTTCAGATGTTCGGAAATGCATAAACACTGTGACGCAAACGTTCACTCGGCACTGGTATATTGGTCAGATATGCACCTACATAGAACTGTATGTTGATCATAGCTGTGATCTGCAATAGAGGGTAGGTATACCCATGCACCTGACGCTCTGTAAAGTCGCAAGACAGTCCACTGTTCATCGCAGCATTAGACGACAGGTTTAACGACACTACCTGCCGCCACCACAAAGTGTTTTATCTCATATACTATATACTTGCTTCGCGTAATGTTTGTAGAAGACCCTTTGTTGATTTCCCCCCAGTATATCGGCGGAGTCTTTCAAAGTCCATATGCTGAAAGAAGTTCAACGAAGAAGCAACTTTCCTCGGATCGTGACCTGCAGGTGTACTGTCAGGATCCGCTCTGCGAATAAAGTAGGTGAGCTTCACTCTGAGTTATCTTAAAGATAGGTTTAATCCTAAGATTTTGCCTCTGAAGAGCTGTCCTTCCTTGAAGTTTAAAGTTCTTCGAAGATAGACTTTAAAATACTCTACTGGGCACAGAGAGGCATCTTCCTTCAATGGGCAGATTCTCCAAGGACCCCACCTTTTGGTGGGTAGCTTGTTCTTGTCAAGAAAGGCAGGATCAGGAAAAAGGTTCAGTTCTCCTTAGTCTAGGAACTAAATATGGCCTTCGTTTCTGGATAAGGCCACTATTTCACTAACTCTACCCTCTGAGGCTATTGCAAACAGAAAAATTACTCTCTGTGTTAAATCCTTCAGAGTAAAATCCTCATTGTCTAGGTTCGAAGCATAGTGCAAGACTTTGTTCAAAGACCACGCGATGGGCTTCAGTGAGGTTGCTGGTTTGAGTTTAGTGCATGCTTCCGGGATCTTATTAAAGATTTCACCAGAGATGTCAACCTCAAAAGCATACAGAGGTGGTCTAGCCAGGTCCGATTTACAAGAGGTAATTGTAGTAGAGGCCAGGCTTTGTTCGTGTAGGTGTATGAAGAATGCAAGACAGAAATCTATCGATATTTCTGTCGGTTTCCTTGCTTTCACAAAGGACACCCATTTCTTCTATGACGATTCGTATTGTCTCCTAGTTGAACTTGACTTGTACTCCTCGATGAAGTCAACTTTATCCTTCGATATTCAAAACTTTTTGTTAGCTGCTAGGGTGAAAAAATCATGAGATGTAGGTTACTGGTTCTCGAGGATGAAGCGTAGAGAGCCAACTTCTGGACCAGTTGAGATAGTACTGGATTCAGCAGAGGAAACAGCTTCAGTTTCCGCTCTAGGACTAGAGGGAACCAATTGCTTTTGGGCCACTTGGGGACCACTACAGCGGCTGTCCCTCTGAAGGATCTTAGCTTGTCGAGACTCTTAGCAGGAGATTGGTTGGTGGAAACAGGTAAATGCGATTCCCCCTGTTCTAGTCGAGGGACATGGTGTCCAGCACTTCTGCTTGAGGGTCCATGTAAGGGGCTACGTAACGAGGCAGTTTCTTGTTGTCGCTCGTTGCGAAGAGGTCGATCTGCAATTCCAGAACTTTTTCTGAGATGAGGGAGAAAGATTCTGCGTCTAGGGACAATTCTGTCTCTATAGTCTTTCGCCTGGATAGAGCGTCCGCAATCACGAACCCTTGTAGGTGAACTGATGATAGGTGCCATCCCTTCCTCCTTGCCAGGTAGAAGATAGCTAACATCACATGGTTGATGTGGGATGATCACGAGCCTTGTCGATTTAGACACTTTACTATCACCTCGTTGTCCAGGACCAATCTGATGTGGATTGATTTGCAAGGAGATAGTTTCTTTAATGTCAGGAAAACTGCCATATTTGCAAAATGTTGATATGAAATTTTTTGAACTGGTGCGACCAATTCTCTTGCACTTTTTTGTCCAGAGAATGGCCTTCCCATCTTTCCAAGGAGGCATCCGTGTGTATCACCACTGATGGTTGTGGTGGTTGCAGGGGAATTGTCCATGCTAGGCTCTTGGCTGTTAACCACGGTCTTAACTGCATGCGCAAGAAGGTCAGGGTCAACCTTAGTTGATCTCTTCGAGCGTTTGATGCGTATTTCCTAAAGACTCCTGACGCATCTTTCAGACGTTCTTTTAGGACCGGCTCTGTCACTGCTGCAAACTGGAGAGAGCCCTGTACTCTTTCCTGTTGGCGTCTTGAAAACCTCTTATGAGGGATTAAGGCCGATTCACACGACCTGTTTTCTTTCCGACAGGCTCGCCGGCGGTTAAGCGGCGTCTAGGTTTCTTACGTGTATTCAAATGCAACTGTTCACACGACCCGTCAGGCAGACGGCGGCCCTCGGACGTCAGCCATCTGAGTCGGCTCGGCTTCCTTCCCAAGAATCCTCGGCCGGTTTGACGGCCGTTAGCCGTCTGTCCCAACCAAGGGGTTGATGTTGTTTCATGTTAACGAGGACCTGTATCGTACCTGTTTATTTCGTGACCTACAACCTCGACTTTTCTCCATAGTATAGTCAAAGAAATTAGAGTTAGATTGTTGTTGACACCATGTATGAGAGGTTAACTGAACTTGTTCAAGGGTATGAGGAGATGTTAGACATGGTAAACAAGATGTATAGAAATAATTTACATAAAGAAAATGACTGTAGAGGCTTTAAATAAAACAGGTGGATTTTAATATTCTTGGTATGGTGCATAAAGTATAATGAAGTTGCATAACTTATTTTATCAACACAGTTATCAACGAAATTCAAATTCAAAATTATCGTAATTTACTCGGTCTTCACGTGACATAGTCTAAGTAAACAATAAAAACCGCGCAGGGGTAAACGGATACGGAACGCCTCGTGTGAATGTACATTTCGATGGCGGTTAGCCACCACCCAGCCTCTCGGAAAGAAAACGGGTTGTGTGAATCGGCCTTATGTCTCCAGGCAGATCCTGTTATTTCTCTCCTCTTCTTGGAAGGAATGGAGAGGTGGTGTGACTTTAAGTTCCATTGGATTCCTAGCCACTGGAACTGTTGAGCGGGAGAGAGATGAGACTTCTTACGATTGATCTTGAAGCCCAGGTGTTCCAGAAACAGGATCACCTTATTGGCTGCTTGCAGACAAGTAGTGCTGGATGCTGCCCATACCAACCAATCGTCTAGATAAGCTACCACATGAACTTCTTTGGTGGGTAGCTGTTGGACAATTGTGTCTGCTAGCTTCGTGAATATCCTTTGGGGCTGTGTTCAGTCCGAAGGACATTGCGCTGAAGACAAACTTCTTCTATAGTTTGAATCCTAGGTAGGAGGAGAAAGGGCGACTCATTCGGAAGATGCCAGTAAGCATATGCAAAGTCTATTGAGACCGAATACGCTCCTTTTGGCAGAAGGATCCTTATGTGTTGCAAAGTAAGCATCCGGAACTTGTTGTTCTTGATGAACTTGTTGAGTGGAGACAAGTCTAGAATGACTCTGAGTTTGTCTGAGTGTTTCTTGGGAAAAAAAACAACCTTCCCTGGAACTTGATGGACCTCGATTTCCTTATTACCTTTTTGTTCAAGAGCTCTGAGGTATATTATTTCAACAAGGGTGGAAGAATTCTGAAAACGGGGTGGAGTTCTGCTGCATTTCCACCAGAGTCCATTCGTAATTAGGCTTTGGACCGGGGGATCGAAGGTCCAGCGATCACGAAAGTGATGCAGTCTGCCCCTACCTAGAACCCCTCATTGCTTGGGGGGTCCTGCGGATTTGTTTCCGCGACCACGTCCTCCTCGGCCCTGAGAGAAGTTACCTCCTGGAGAACTTCTCTTAGGGCCTTTTCTTTTCTGACTGGGGTGAAAGGAAGTTGACTGCCTCTCAAAGTTGTGGTTAAAGACTGGTGCCTGGGCTACCAGTTTTTGAGGGAACATCTGGAAGGTGGTCTGAGGCATCGTGGTCATAGCCATGGCGGGGAGTTGTGCAGGTCTACGTGTTCTCCTTGTCTTTTCATTCTTGGGCTGGGGACCTCCGCCCGAAGAAGATTTCCTTTTTGAGGTTATGCTCCACTTTTGGAGAAGGTTCCTTTTCTCCATCGCTGTTCTGCCAATGATCTCTTGGACAGTTCCTGTGGGAAAAGGTCTTTACCACTGATGTTCGAGGTGATCAGATTTCTTGGCTTTTGTATGATGGTTTCTTAGGCCAAGACGAACTTTCTACAGGGTCTCCTCGCTCTGAGGAAACCATATAAATCTGTCAAAAGGGTACCCATGTGAGACTTAGCCAGGAAGATAAACATTTCTTGGGCATTATGTTGACCTGCACTTATTTCCAGACAGTTCTGATGAGAGAGGGAAGCTGCAAGTCTCTCCTTCGACTCCTGTTCCTTCCTCAGAAGATGGTCTGGCAACTTCAGAAGGTTCTCATTGAACTGTTGGCCTGGTATCTCTGGATCCAACTTAGAGACGGAGAAGGTTAGGGGGACATCCTTCCACTTCTCTTGACAGGTAGGCAGTGCTAGAGAGAATGGCTCACATTCCTCTAGGGTTGGGCATGGTTTTCCTTCATCGACTGCCTTGACGGCAAAGTCTAGTGCTTTCTCTGTAAAGCGGAAAGAGATGGAGGAAGGGGAAAGAAAGGTTGGGCGTTTCTTGCTCAGTGCTGAGATTTTGGTGTAGGTGTTACCGGCTCTCTTCAAGGCCTTCGGGAGGATGGCTTGCACCTTGTCATGTTCAAAAACAATGATCTCTTTGGGTACCGTTTCCTCTTGGGCTGTGTTTTCATCCCGCAGTCTCACTTAGCACTATGGATAGGCCGAAAAGTTAGGCCAGACCTCAAGGTCTTCAATCAGCCAGGCCCCCAACTTCTCAGAGACGAACAGTTTCCCATTCATCATAGGCATATGCTCAGCATACCTCCAGGGAATAGTTTTGGAACAGTAAGGGACATCCGACATTCTAAGAGGCTTCTTAGCAGTGTCTTTGGTGGATCCGGGGTGGTCCATCCTCTCCTGCAACAGTTTTTGCTGCTGCTTGAGCGATTCCCTCATCGTCTCTTGTTCCCTTGGGAACAATTCCATCATACGTTGAATATATGATAAAATTTCTTCATTTTTGTTGACAAGGGCAACTGGTTGTGGAGTTGGGGCCGAGGATGTTGACGGCATAGGTTGGTATGCCGTCTCAAAGAACTGAGGGTTTTCTGTTGCCGTTAACGTCTTCAGCACGACCTGTCACCGGAGCGTCAATATAAGCATTCCGACTTTTTTCCGTCACTCGTAAATGCACTAGAAATCAGCCAATTTTCAAATGTAACTATTTATCTACGGGTATAAGTGTGTGTGTGGTTGTGTGTGTGCTCGCGCGGGCGCTTGCGTGTGTCCGTCTGTATGCATGTATATGATTATAAGTGCATATAAATGTGCATGTATATACTTATGCGCAACTGTGTATGCATATATATGTTTGGTATGTAAATGTATGTGTAAATCTACTGTATATATATATATATATATATATATATATATATATATATATATATATATATATATATATATATATATATATATATATATATATATATATATATGTGTGTGTGTGTTTGTGTGTGTGTGTGTGTGTGTATGTGTATATATGTATATTTGTATATGCGTATGCATTTTCTGTGTGAAAAAGTTGATTACCCAAAATATTTTCCAAGTGACCACAGAGGTATACTTCTACACTCGTTTTTGTTGACGGAGTATTGCCTAGATCCCTAATCTCCAAGATAAAAAGATATATGTATGTATTTATCTATGTGCACATATAATGTATTATTATTATTATTATTATTATTACTCTCCAAGCTACAACCCTAGTTGGAAAAGCACGATGCTATAAGCCCAGGGGCTCCTAGAGGGAAAAATACCCCAGTGAGGAAAGGAAATAAGGAAATGAATAAATGAAGAGAACAAATTAACAATAAATCATTCTAAAATAAGTAACAACGTCAAAACAGACGTGTCATATATAAACTATTAACAACATC
>NC_090726.1:76411461-76416461 GCF_036898095.1 Palaemon carinicauda | reverse complement strand
GGTAAGGGTTAGGTTGGGTAGGGAATGTTGGGCGTTTGTCAGTGCGTATGGGCCAGGTAGTGAGAAAAGTGAAGAAGAGCGGAATGAGTTCTGGAATGAATTAACTAGGTGTGTAGAAGGACTGGGTAGAAGGAATTATGTAGTTGTTATGCTAGAGTGGGTGCTGGAGAGGTAGAAGGTGTCATTGGGAAATATGGCGTACCAGGTGAAAATGAGAGTGGTGAGAGACTGGTAGATATGTGTGTTGAACAAGAGATGGTAATAAGTGCTAGCTTTTTTAAAAAGAAAGATAAAAATAAGTATACATGGGTA
This sequence comes from Palaemon carinicauda, assembly GCF_036898095.1. NCBI lineage: Eukaryota > Metazoa > Arthropoda > Malacostraca > Decapoda > Palaemonidae > Palaemon > Palaemon carinicauda. The sequence goes on along the minus strand of NC_090726.1, from coordinate 76,416,149 downwards.
AGAGTGGCAAATGGAAGAGTAGTAGAAAGGGCATTAATGGATTATGTGTTGATAACTAAAAGAATGTTTGGAAGATTGAAAGACGTGCACGTGTTTAGGGGTATGGCTAACGGTATGTCTGATCATTTTTTGGTGGAAGGAAAATCAGTTGTAGCAAAAGAGTGGGGGAATAGAGTAGGTGGATGTAAAAGGGAGCTAGTGAGGGTTGAAGAGCTAATAAAACCGGGGGTAAAAAGTAAATATCAGGAAAGGTTGAAAATGGCATATGACGAGGTGAGAGTAAGAGAAACTGGTAATTTAGAGGAGGAGTGGAAGTTAGCAAAAGAAAATTTTGTTGGGATTGCAAGTGATGTATGTGGCAAGAAGGTTGTTGGAGGCAGCATGAGGAAGGGCAGTGAATGGTGGAATGAAGGAGTGAAGGTAAAAGTGGAGGAGAAAAAGAGGGCTTTTGAAGAATGGCTGCAGAGTAATAGTATAGAGAAGTATGAAAAATATAGAGAGCAAAAGGTGGAAGTAAAGCGCAAGGTACGTGAGGCAAAGAGGGCAGCTAACCTGAGGTGGGGTCAGGGACTGGGTCAGTCATATGAAGAGAATAAGAAGAAGATTTGGAAAGAAGTGAAGAGAGTAAGGAAGGCCGGCGCAAGAATTGAAGAGACAGTGAAAGATGGAAATGGAAGGTTGTTAAAAGGAGAGGAGGCAAGGAAAAGGTGGGCGGAATATTTTGAAAGTTTGCTGAATGTTGAGGATGATAGGGAGGCAGATATAATTGCGGTTCCAGGTGTTGAGGTGCCAGTGATGGGAGATGAGAATGAGAGAGAGATTACACCAGAGGAAGTTAGGAGAGCACTAGATGAAACGAGAGTAGGAAAAGCATCGGGTATGGATGGTGTGAAAGCTGAGATGTTGAAGGAAGGGGGTGTGACTGTACTTGAATGGTTGGTGAGATTGTTTAATGTGTGTTTTGTGTTGTCAATGGTACCAGTAGATTGGGTCTGTGCATGTATTGTACCACTATATAAGGGTAAGGGAGATGTGCATGAGTGTTGTAATTCAAGAGGTATTAGTTTGTTGAGTGTAGTTGGAAAAGTGTATGGTAGAATACTAATTAATAGGATTAAGGATAAAACAGAAAATGCAATCTTGGAAGTACAGGTTGGTTTTAGAAGAGGTAGGGGTTGTATGAATCAGATTTTTACAGTTAGGCAGATATGCGAGAAATATTTAGCAAAAGGTAAGGAGGTGTATGTTGCGTTTATGGATCTGGAGAAAGCATATGATAGAGTTGATAGGGAAGCAATGTGGAATGTGATGAGGTTATATGGAGTTGGTGGAAGGTTGTTGCAAGCAGTGAAAAGTTTCTACACAGGTAGTAAAGCATGTGTTAGAATAGGAAATGAGGTGAGCGATTGGTTTCCGGTGAGAGTGGGGCTGAGACAGGGATGTGTGATGTCGCCGTGGTTGTTTAACTTGTATGTTGATGGAGTGGTGAGAGAGGTGAATGCTAGAGTGCTTGGACGAGGATTAAAACTGGTAGGCGAGAATGATCATGAATGGGAGGTAAATCAGTTGTTGTTTGCGGATGATACTGTACTGGTAGCAGACACAGAAGAGAAGCTTGACCGACTAGTGACAGAATTTGGAAGGGTGTGTGAGAAAAGGAAGTTGAGAGTTAATGTGGGTAAGAGTAAGGTTATGAGATGTACGAGAAGGGAAGGTGGTGCAAGGTTGAATGTCATGTTGAATGGAGAGTTACTTGAGGAGGTGGATCAGTTTAAGTACTTGGGGTCTGTTGTTGCAGCAAATGGTGGAGTGGAAGCAGATGTACGTCAGAGAGTGAATGAAGGTTGCAAAGTGTTGGGGGCAGTTAAGGGAGTAGTAAAAAATAGAGGATTGGGCATGAATGTAAAGAGAGTTCTATATGAGAAAGTGATTGTACCAACTGTGATGTATGGATCGGAGTTGTGGGGAATGAAAGTGATGGAGAGACAGAAATTGAATGTGTTTGAGATGAAGTGTCTGAGGAGTATGGCTGGTGTATATCGAGTAGATAGGGTTAGGAACGAAGTGGTGAGGGTGAGAACGGGTGTAAGAAATGAGTTAGCGGCTAGAGTGGATATGAATGTGTTGAGGTGGTTTGGCCATGTTGAGAGAATGGAAAATGGCTGTCTGCTAAAGAAGGTGATGAATGCAAGAGTTGATGGGAGAAGTACAAGAGGAAGGCCAAGGTTTGGGTGGATGGATGGTGTGAAGAAAGCTCTGGGTGATAGGAGGATAGATGTGAGAGAGGCAAGAGAGCGTGCTAGAAATAGGAATGAATGGCGAGCGATTGTGACGCAGTTCCGGTAGGCCCTGCTGCTTCCTCCGGTGCCTTAGATGACCGCGGAGGTAGCAGCAGTAGGGGACTCAGCAGTATGAAGCTTCATCTGTGGTGGAAATGTGGGAGGTTGGGCTGTGGCACCCTAGCAGTACCAGCTGAACTCGGCTGAGTCCCTGGTTAGGCTGGTGGAACGTAGAGAGTAGAGGTCACCTTTTTGTTTTGTTTCTTGTTGTTGTCGGCTACCCCCCAAAATTGGGGGAAGTGCCTTTGTTATATGTATGATGTATATATATATATTCATATCAATATATATATATATATATATATATATATATATATTGATATATATATATATATATATATATATATATATATATATATATATATATATGATATGTATATATATATATATATATATATATATATATATATAAATATATATATATATATATATATATATATTCATATGCATATATATATATATATATATATATATATATATATATATATATATATATATATATATATATATATATACATAATTATATATATATATATATATATATATATATATATATATATATATATAAATATATATATATATATGTATATATATATGTATATATATATATATGTTTTTTAATTTATATATACATATGTGTATACAGTATATATATATATATATATACACACACATATATATATATGTATATATATATATATATATATATATATATATATATATATATATATATGAATTTATATATACATGTATATATATATATATATATATATATATATATATATATATATATATATATATAAATATATATATATTTGCATGTATGTGTGTGTATTTATGTGTGCGTGTATCCTTACAGTTTCGTCTCTTTATGATTTTGTATGCCTGTTAACACACAAAGACTTTATTAGTTCTTCAATCCATCGTTTTCTAATTCCTCCATAATTATTTTGCAATTTTTATTATTCTTAATGTAAATTTATTACCTGCCATTCTCTCTATAGGTCCAGCCCATGTCCATTTCATTTTCTCACGTTACAATATGCTCTACATTGAATTGCGTTTATATCCATGTTACTCTTTTTTTGTCTCATAGTGTTCTATCCAATATTATTCTCTCCAGAGTGCTTTGAGTTGTAACAAGTTTTTGCTCTAAGGATATATCATATCTCCAAATTTAGGATGCATAAATTCATACTGGTAACACCGGCTGATTCATCTATTTTTGTTTTTGAAGAAAGAGGCTTTTAATTTCCATAATCTCATTTTCTTTTCTTAAAGCTCCCCATCACCATGCTAATCCTTCTTTTAATACCCTTCTCATGTCCTGGGGAAACACTTACTGTCTGTGTTAAAATCATGTACTCATTAAAAATCTTGATTGGTTCATCCATAACTCTTATTGGTTTTCTCTCCACATTTACTATGAGCATTATCTTAGTTTTAATCATACTCATTCTCACATTCATACCTACATAAATACATACATACATACATACATATATATATATATATATATATATATATATATATATATATATATATATATATATATATATATATATATCTGCGTGCGTGTGTGTTTGTTGTGGTTGTACATGTGTGTAAGACGTATAAAATGATGTATTTTTTTATAGCTTATGCAATGAACTTTAAAGCTTTCGTTCATCATCTGTTTTGTTGGTCTTTAAAATGCTTATAAAATTATCATTTTGTTAAAGGCAGATTAAAAAATAACTATAGAATAATTTCAGGTTTTTGGGCCCTCATCCTTTCCAAAATTCTTTGAGATTTTTTGGGCGGCATGTTGCGTAAGTCACCATCCAGCTAGATGTTCTGGTAATTCAGGTCGTTGGTCACATGAACAATCAGTGGAGGATGCACCTGTGAAGGAGGAACAGGGGAGGAAGCATCTCGTGTCATATCACATATATTTTTATAATTACAGATTTTGCTCCACATACATATTTCCTCACTGATGTTGACATCTCTTATTCCTATTGCCGTAATAGGCCCTATTTGAAGAGAGCAAAGCCCATGCTATCGATCTCCTCATTACCCTGTCACGACATCTGTAATGACTTCTGCCTTTATAAACTCTATTATATGGCTTATCTCTTAACTGTGCCGAGATATAGCACTATAATAATTCCCTGTTCTGCAAACTACAATATGTTACCTTGTTCTCTCTTTCAATGAGAGGCTCTTCTCCTCTGATATAGCATTCTTTGTAATAATCACATGGAATTACATATACCCGTATCTCATCAACATGTATACCAGGGTTGTTGTTTATCAATTTCTTCCCCATGGTATTCGTATACCGATATGCGATGTTATATCACGGTA
>NC_090726.1:76391461-76398961 GCF_036898095.1 Palaemon carinicauda | reverse complement strand
ATAAAGATGTGTTGAAAGTGATAGACAGTCATATGCACCACCAGTAATTAGTGATCAATGGTAGAGTAGCCGGATTCCGACTTGGGCAGTTATCTACTGAAAAATTCCAATGGATGGGAGAGCAATTGACCACCTACTTCAATACTGCCTTAATAGTGACATCACTGGCACTAGTAGAGAGAAGGAGAAGGGCATGTATTCTGGGAAAAGTTAGAGTAGCAGAGGTTGATTAGGCATTTTTTGCATTGTAAAAGGCCGCTTCTTGGAGGGACATCACCTCAGGGCTTTTGACTTGTACTTGAAGGAGGCGTCAAGAAAGTTGGTGGAGATGGTTGACAGGAACCTGGCATAATTGTTTATCATGGCAAAGAATTTTTGCAATGTTTTTTATGGTTGAAGGAGTGGGGAGGTGGTGGACGTGATGTGGTGCCCAAAAAACGATACTTGTCGTACTGGACTACAGGGCCACTCTGTTGTAGGGGGTTGAGAAAAATGCGTAGGTGATGGAGGAAGAGAATACAAGTATGTCGTCCATGTAACATTCACAGAAGGGAAGGTCCTCTAAGATGATATCCATGAGGCATTGAAAAGTGGTCCCTGTTTTACAAAGGCCAAAATAAGAGTAATTCAAGGTGTATATACAGAAGGGGATGGTGATTGCGGTCTTTGGGATATCTTATGGATTTATGGACACCTGATAATACCACATCAAGAGGTCGAGCATGGAGAAAATTTTTTCTTTGTGCAATATGAGGTAACATCTACGATTTTTTGGTTGGGGTCAGGTTTGACTTCTGTCCGCATGTTCAGATGTCTGTAATGCCTACAAAGGCGCAGGGAACAGTGAAGTTTTGATGTTGGTAGTGATTCGGGTCTGTTTGCATGTTCAGATGACTGTAATCCCCACAAGGGTGTAGGAAGCCATCCTTCTTAAGATTAATGTGTAAGGACGATAACCATTGGCCTCAGGCCTTTTGGCAAAAGCCGATTCCCTGTATTTTTGCGAACGTTTGTTGAGCAGCTGCCAAATGATCCAGGGGCAGATGCCTGAATCTGGCAAACACTGGGGGACCCATCGTCTTGATATAGTGATAAATAAAGTGATTGATGGGAACCGTCGACGTTTGGAGAAGTTGAGGGTGGAAGACTTGTGGTACAGCGTGAGGTGCGAGTTCAGAGGTGTTGGGTAGAACAGGTGTCGACAAGTCCTAGTCTACTTTGACTAATCGTCAATGCCCCAGAGCGACAAGAAAGCATAAAGGGGATAGGAAATTCACACTGAGTAGGCAATGAGGAATTTCCAATGTGAATGGTGATCTAAGATTCGTTGGCTGCTATTGAGGGAAGTCAGCAGGCTTAGCATGACAACGGCTTTTCCTGGAAAGTGACTTTGGTAAAAGGAAACAGCAAACATCAATGTGTGCCAAAACCACACAGCAATAACTACATCATATAAAGAAAAAAAAATTATTATTGACAAGGGAGGCCTCTGCCATAAGGAATGACCTACTTATACGTTTCTTTCCACTCAAAGCCATTCGCACATTTCTTTCACGGACACCCCGAATCTGGAGTGGCACCAGCAAAACTGTGGATGATTGGCGTCATTAAATGACTGGATATGTGAACGAGATGGGGCATATATGGGTGGTGGGTGGATTTGTTGTTGGGTGCTGTTATCTGGCAGTAATCTGTGTCTTACTGCATTCACGTCGGCTTTGGTCAGTGTTGAGTAATTGTTTTGGTCAGGAATGGAGGCATTGACGGAGGTCTCTAATATGGTGAATTAGCTTTTCAGGAGAGTTTCGACCTTGGTCATGAGGTCCTTCATTGCTAAGATACTTGCATCTGGGATGGCTGCACATATAGGTCTGGGTAGGCGTCGATCCCAAAGAGCACAAAATTGGTTCACTTCTCGAAGAGAGCCATCTGCGGCAGGTTACAAGCAAGCGATAGTGGTCATTTCCCTGAGGAATATATAAGCCTTTTGCTCCTCCAATGGCTGTTGAGAAAACTGAAAAAGCAGGGCTATACGGAAGTTAGGCGATGGTGAGTATTGTTCCACAAGGGCGTCATACGCTATTGGGGTGTCTACTTGGCTGTATAGCCAGTCAGAGATGTCTGGGAAAGTATCCTCACAAATCGTTGTGATGAAATAGTCTGTTTTTCAGCTTCTAGGTGATTGGCCGCAGTTTCAATGATGCAGTATGGGTTGCAGAGTCCGGATCGATGAGCTGCATCTTGATAATGGTGGGACATAGCTGTGGCCCCCCCAGATGCCTGAATCTGGCGAACACTGGGGGACCCATCGTCTTGATATAGTGATAAATAAAGTGATTGGTGGGAACCGTCGGCGTTTGGAGAAGTTGAGGGTGGAAGACTTGTGGTACAGCGTGAGGTGCGAGTTCAGAGGTGTAGGTAGAACAGGTGTCGACAAGTCCTAGTCTACTTTGACTAATTGTCAATGCCCCAGAGCGACAAGAAAGCATAAAGGGGATAGGAAATTCACACTGAGTAGGCAATGAAGAATTTCCAATGTGAATGGTGATCTAAGATTCGTTGGCTGCTATTGAGGGAAGTCAGCAGGCTTAGCATGACAACGGCTTTTCCTGGAAAGTGACTTTGGTAGAAGGAAACAGCAAACATCAATGTGTGCCAAAACCACACAGCAATAACTACATCATGTAAAGAAAAAAAAATATTATTGACAAGGGAGGCCTCTGCCATAAGGAATGACGTACTTATACGTTTCTTTCCACTCAAAGCCATTCGCATATTTCTTTCACGGACACCCCGAATCTGGAGTGGCATCAGCAAAACTGTGGATGATTGGCGTCATTAAATGACTGGATATGTGAACGAGATGGGGCATATATGGGTGGTGGGTGGATTTGTTGTTGGGTGTTGTTATCTGGCAGTAATCTGTGTCTTACTGCATTCACGTCGGCTTTGGTCAGTGTTGAGTAATTGTTTTGGTCAGGAATGGAGGCATTGATGGAGGTCTCTAATATGGTGAATTAGCTTTTCAGGAGAGTTTCGACCTTGGTCATGAGGTCCTTCATTGCTAAGATACTTGCATCTGGGATGGCAGCACATATAGGTCTGGGTAGGCGTCGATCCCAAAGAGCACAAAATTGGTTCACTTCTCGAGGAGAGCCATCTGCGGCAGGTTACAAGCAAGCGATAGTGGTCATTTCCCTGAGGAATATATAAGCCTTTTGCTCCACCAATGGCTGTTGAGAAAACTGAAAAAGCAGGGCTATACGGAAGTTAGGCGATGGTGAGTACTGTTCCAGAAGGGCGTCATACGCTATTGGGGTGTCTACTTGGCTGCATAGCCAGTCAGAGATGTCTGGGAAAGTATCCTCACAAATCGTTGTGATGAAATAGTCTGTTTTTCAGCTTCTAGGTGATTGGCAGCAGTTTCAATGATGCAGTATGGTTTGCAGAGTCAGGATCGATGAGCTGCATCTTGATAATGGTGGGGCATAGCTGTGGCCCCCTCCCCCCCAAAAAAAAAAAAAATGTTGAAGGGCTGATGACTCTAGTGGTCACCACTGGGCAAGAGGGCTGTTAGGTGGTAAACGAGAGGTGAGGAGATTGCAAGTAAAGTTTTTTCAACAGATAACGAGCCCATATACAGGCAGTTGTGATAAAAATGTCACAAACAACTAGAACGAAATAAAACATAAAATAGCAAGCTTAAAAAGGTTGTTCTATTATCATTGTGTGAGAGAATGAGAGATAAAAAAAAAAAGGAATTGCATTACCGTGTATGGCATTTATGAAAAACAGGGGGTATACACCTAGATTAACACCGAAAGTAGCAGTAGGATATGTAAATTAAGCATTGAAATACGTAATAAGAGGTAAAGCCGATTAGGATGAGGTAACAGTTGATATAATAATAGATAGCAGAGTATTCGTAATAGTAAAGAGCGCTGAATTTTATACAAAATGTTTGCAAGATTGCTCACTACCTTAAAACACAAAAGACCTGAAAAAAAATACCACCCAATAACTGTACTCTTATTGATATATGGAATATTTACCAAGATCATATTAGGTAAAATGGAAAGAAATTTAGACTTTTAACGGCCAAGAAAGCACGTAGATTATAAAATGAGATTATCAATAACTGACCATAGCCAACTGGGTATGACAGACTGCTTGGTATGGCATTTAAAGCCTTTGAAAAAACTTGATTGTGTCTAAATTTAGCAGACATGAAATCCCTTCCAAGACGGGGAACACTTGATGATATCTGTAAAAGTAGAAAAGCAATCCTAAAACTAAATAATCTTAGTGAGAAAGCTTCCTTTGAGAAGGAGTTAGACGGGGAGTTTTTAAGAAATTAGATTAGAAAAATGTAGGTATTAACATTAATGGGGATTACCTTAACAACTAAAGATTTACAGACGATAGTTGTATTTAGGGCATCATGGAAGTATAAAAGATGATCAAAGTTTTCAATAGAGAAATCAGAAATATAATACTAAATATGATTATTAGCAAAACTAAAATAATGTTCAATAAAAAAGAAGAGAGACAACAAATCGGGCTTACGGGTGAACCTATATAGATTGTTGATGAATATTGTACCAACCGTGTTTCACACAATTGTACATAATTCCTTTTGTATATATTATGCTTGTATCTTCGCTCCTCCCTCGCACTAAAACGAACATGAAAATTCCTGTCTGGTTTTTCCTCTGTAATATTGTCTGTCTTGTGAACTTGTTATGTCCTGTTGCCTTGAGGTTTTGTATATAAGGAGAGTGTTCCACAATAATATAACTCAGTCGTTTCCAATCTGCCTTTGAGTTCACACCCTTACTCGGCGCCGTCACAATATACTCCGTTAGGAATCTTCCCCATGAAGAGAGACTGAAAATAAAAGAAGGATAATCATAGGATTCACAGCTTTTAGTATATGAGCTTATGAATAGTGAAAGGACACTTTCTCTTAAAAGAAAAGTATGTAATCATATCGCTCTACCAATAATATGTTATGCATCAAAAACTTGGAGCCTAACTAACGCCCTAGAATATAAGCTAGTTATGATTCAAAGAGGAATGGAAAAATAATATTTCGATTAACCCCAAGAAAAAAAGCAACATGTATACTAGAGGAAAGCAAATTAAAGGATATTCTAACAACATATAAGAAAAAAGAATAACCGTGTGCAGGAAATATAAAGAAAAGGACAGACGATATAAGGACTAAAGGACAAACAGAATGGGTCCTAGAGGTTGCAAACGAAACAAAGAAAGGAAGAGAAGACAATGTATTCACGAGTCAAGAAATATATATATATATATATATATATATATATATATATATATATATATATATATATATATATATATATATATATATATATATATATATATATATATATATATATATATATATATATATATATATTGATATATATATATATATATATATATATATATATATATATATATATATATATATATATATATATATATATATATTCTGCATATATATATATATATATATATATATATATATATATATATATATATATATATATATATAAATATATATATATATATATATATATATATATATATATATATATATATATATATATATATATACATATATATATATATATATATATATATATATATATATATATGTATATATATATATATATATATATATACATTATATATATATATATATATATATATATATATATATATATATATATATATATATATATATATCATCGTCATCATCATCATCATCATCATCATCATCATCATCATCATCTATCATATATCATCTAACTAAATTGTTGTAGTTTTAGGATTGCTGTACTAACACTATCTTCAATTGTTCTAACATAAGTATCATCTATTTTTGGTCATTAAAAGGTTTTTACTACTGCTAAAGTTTTGACAGAATTAAAGCTTTCCATAGTTATTAAATGCCATACATAATAGTTTGCGTTTTTCCATTAGCTGGTTAATTACACGGATATGTTCAGTTGTTGACTATCCGCTTCTAAAACCTGTCTTCTCTCTGAGCTTATTTAATGGCAAGCATCCATTTTAACATATATGATCTTTGTAAAGATTTCATATATTTCTAGGAGTAAACTTATTAAGCAGTAATGTTTCAGGTCTTTTTTGTCTCTTTTTGCCATATAATAAATTATAAAGATTTTCATACTTGCGAGTACAGAGCATTAGAGCAAACAATGTTTGTAAAGTTCAGCAAGATTTAATAATATGAAATATTTTCCACCTATTATTGATAAAATCATTTGTGAGGACCTTTTCTGCTTTGCCTCTTTTCATGCCTCTCAATGCTTTCTTCACATCTACTGTTACTCTCGGTACCTGCTCAAGTGTTTCATTATATCCATTGACAATATTATTTCATATATCGCTATTGTATATCAAAGTATAAATTCTCCGCAATTGTCATTACTTCATATTTTTGTTGATATATCCATTTTGATTCGTCAAGGCCAATATCTGCTGTCACCCTATTCTAAGTGTTCTTTTAACTGAATGCTTCTTCCTTCCTTTAGTGTTTCTCTATTTCCGCCTGATTGTGTTTACGAATTTATTGAGTTTTTAGTTTGTATATTGTTTTCGGTAGTTACCCTAATTCCATTTCATATCACTTGGATTTTACCCTCATTTCCATTGTTTTATTATAATTTTGGTGCTTCCTGATAGTTTTTCTTTATCTTACTTAGGAACATTTATACCTATCTCTTGCACTGATTCCAACACAAATTTTGTTAAATTACTGATAATTTCTAATTTATTTGCTTAATTTCATCACGTAGCTAGGAGTACCTATTTTGTATTGCTATATTAAACTCAACAGACTTTTCATTTCGTGAAGTGTCTTCATTTTCTTTCTTAGAATTCCTTTTTTCTTTCCTTTTATCCATAGATCTAGACAAATTTTACTTCTGGCGATTCTATGGTCGCCGGATTTTTTTTTTATATATCGCAGATCTTCATAAAAAGGTACTCTTTCTTCCTCTGCATTATATATTGTTGGATACTTTAGAATTATCTTCACTATATGCATTTCGTTCATTTGAAAATCAATATTTAGATTCAATTACTGATACTATATATTTTTATATTACCTACAAAATATTCATTAATTAGAGAACCCAACACACTTTCTCTGGTCCTTCCTTGTTCTTAGAAACAAAATACAGGGAACTTTTAATTTTGTATATAATTCCCCTGTTCTTATAATTGCAATTAATCCTATTATGCATATTGCCATCAATTTATTTCAGCTCTTCTTTTTGCATCGAGATCTTCTTCCCAAGACAGGTTCATAACATTATACGTTAGGAGCTTCAGTTTCCAACGGTGGCTTTTCTATCATACTCATACAAACACACACACACACACACACACACACACACACACACATATATATATATATATATATATATATATATATATATATATATATATATATATATA
>NC_090726.1:76376461-76381461 GCF_036898095.1 Palaemon carinicauda | reverse complement strand
TCTTCTCTTTACAGGAGGACCCTCTGAAGTGCGGAAGTGTTTTCTGCAACGTCCGCAGTAAGAACCTCTGCGGACATGAGTTTTGTAGGAGGCACGCAGCATGCGCTGTCTCCAAGGGTGATCTCCAGTATTGGGACCCTCAGGTATGTACCGTGTGCACTAACCTGATTACTGAGACCTTTGATTCCCCTAGGACGGCGGAATCAAGGGATATAGCAAGGGAGAAGCTTCGTACCTGGGTAAGGGGCTTCCAGAAGAATACCTCTGGACCTTATCTTCCAAGTGAGAAGATGAGGGCGTATCTTTTCCAAAGGGCATCAGCTGATGCAGTGATTCCCCAGCCTCAAGAGGAGATCCCCCGAGTTCAGATCCAGGTGGATGCTGAAGTCGCGGTCGCTATGCAAGACATCCAGTTGGATGACAGGATGTCTGACGTGGATGAGCGTCTGGAGGAAGACCTCCTGGCAGAAGCCCAGGATGAAGTTCAAGCCCCAGACGTTGTAGAGGAAGAGGTCGACGAGGTGTCGGCTACTCCGGTTCAGATCCCGGAGCCTATTCCCTCAACATCGGCCGGTCTCCCAGTAGAGCTGGGACAGGGCCTCTCCTCCATTGTTGGAATGATCCAACAAATGCAGAAGGAGAATCAGGAGAAGGCGGCTGCAATGGAACTGCGGATGCAGAACCTTGCAGCATCACATGGGCCCCAGAAAAGGCTCAATGTGAAAGACCTTCCCTTGTGCTCAGAAGCTAACCCATGGAGGTATGCTTAGCACATGCCGATGACGACTGGAAAGATCGTCATCTCGGATAAGTTGGGTTCAGTTCCCCTAGAGGAGGTGGAATTCTGGCCCAACAAGGCGTCATATCCGGACTGTTATGTCCGGCTGAGGAAGGAACCAGCTTCAAAGGAGGAGACAGAGCCGAAGGAGGTCATAGTGATGGACCATGCTAAGGCTCAAGCTTTGCTTTCATCCTCGATGAAAGAGAGGGGCTTCTCGAACTCAAAGGTAGCTGCATTGAGTAAGAAGCTCCCTTCCTTTGTGTCCTCTCCTGCTAGAGCCTTCCCCTTTTTACAGAAAGGGTTTGCGGCTGTACTAAAAGCAGTCGAAGCCGGCAAGCCTTGCCCCTCCCTGGAGGAGTGTAAACCCTTGTCGCTGGTCCTGCCTATGGACCACAAAGACTGGAAGGACGTCCATCTTACGTTCTCAGTTGGGAAGTTGGAGGCTGATATTGCCGGACGTCAGTTCGGCGAGGACCTCCCTAAGCTGTCTGACACTCTCTTGCGGAGAGAGTTCGAGACAAAAGAAAGACTGGCTGCCTCAATGTCTCTTCAGACTAATCTTGAGACGATGGCAAGTGACCCCAAGGTCCATGAAATGTTCATGGTAGTGGCCAAGACTCATCTGGCCACAGTGACGAAGGATCTTTATAGCTTCGTCAAGGCGAGGAGAGCTTGTAGGGAGTTCGTGTTCACCTCGGCTTCGGTGAGGCATGAGCCAAGGAAACTAATCTCCTCCAACATTTGGGGCAAAGACCTTTTCCCTACCGAATTGGTCAAAGAAGTTGTTGATAAGGCCGCCTTGGAGAATAGAAACCTTCTCCAGAAGTGGGGCCTGGCTATCAAAAGAAAGTCTTCCCCGGATGAGGGTCCTCAACCAAAGAGGAAGACTATGAGGACTAGGCTACCGTCTCGGCCAGCCAAGCCTCTTAGACAGCAACAGCAACTGCAGTTGCCATTGCCTTCAGTGCCCCAGATGGTGGCACAAACCCCGACCACATTTCAGTGGGTACCCCAGGCTGTGTCGACACAGTCCATGGCATTCACCCCAACGTTCGAAGGGCAGTCTACTCCCTTTCGAGCAAGCCTAGAGAGAGCAGCCAGAGGCTCGTCTAGGCGCCCCTCAAGCGGAAGGGGATTCAGGGGTGGTCTCGGTCAGGGAGGCAAGACCTCAGGACGGCAGTCCAAGTGAGATGATGCCGGTAGGAGGGAGACTTCAGAATTTTCGGGATCGGTGGACCTTCCATCCCTGAGCCCACAGCCTACTCATGAATGGACTGGGCTGGAGCTGGTACAGCACTCCACCCCCCGTGCCCTCGGTTTTTCCAACACTCCACCCCCGTTCTGGAGGAGTACGTTCAAGAACTGTTGGAGAAAAAAGTGATCCGAAGGGTGAAGTCCATCAAATTCCAAGGGAGGCTGTTTTGTGTTCCCAAGAAAGACTCGGAAAAGCTCAGAGTCATTCTGGACTTGTCGCCACTCAACAAGTTCATAGTGAATTGCAAATTCAAGATGCTAACACTGCAACACATAAGGACCTTACTGCCCAAGAGGGCATATTCCGTCTCTATAGACTTGTCAGACGCCTATTGGCACGTTCCAATCAACCGTCGACTCTCCCCCTACCTAGGGTTCAGGCTACAACGAAGACTATACGCCTTCAGAGCCATGCCATTCGGGCTAAATATAGCCCCAAGGATTTTCACGAAGCTTGCGAGCAAAGCTCTCAAACAATTACGCCTAAAGGGAATTCAGGTAGTAGCCTACCTGGACAACTGGCTGGTGTGGGCAGCATCCGAGACAGAATGCTTGCATGCTTCCAGTCAAGTGATCCAGTTCCTAGAGTACCTAGGCTTCAAGATCAACAGAAAAAAGTCTCGACTTTCTCCATCTCAAAAGTTCCAGTGGCTGGGAATCCACTGGGACCTAATGTCACACCGTTTCTCCATCCCGGCGAAGAAAAGGAAGGAGATAGCGGGTTCTGTCAAGAGACTTCAAGATTCCGAAAGGATATCAAGACGCGAACAGGAGAGGGTACTGGGCTCTCTCCAGTTTGCTTCGGTGACAGACCCAGTGCTAAGAGCACAGCTAAAGGATGCAACCGGAGTTTGGAGAAGTTATGCATCAAACGCGCAAAGAGATCTGAGAAGACCAGTTCCGCTTCGGCTACGTACTCTTCTCAGGCTTTGGTCCCAAGCCAGACATCTAAAGAAGTCAGTTCTTCTTCAGCCACCTCCCCCGTCGGTGACGATTCACTCAGACGCCTCGAAGGAGGGATGGGGAGGTCACTCTCATCGGAAAAAAGTCCAGGGGACTTGGTCCAAGCTATTCAAGACCTTTCACATAAACTTTCTAGAAGCTATGGCAGTGCTCCTTACCTTAAAGAAAGTCTCCCCGCGTCACTCGATCCACATAAGGTTGGTGATGGACAGCGAGGTAGTTGTGAGATGCTTGAATCGACAAGGATCGAGGTCACCACCTCTCAACCAGGTGATGTTGGCCATCTTCCGATTGGCGGAAAAGAAGAAGTGGTACCTGTCGGCAGTTCACCTTCAAGGAGTCCGTAATGTGACAGCGGACATTCTATCCAGGTTCACACCGATAGAGTCGGAATGGTCCTTAGACGCAGGATCATTCTCCTTCATTCTGAATCAAGTCCCAGAACTGCAGATAGACCTCTTTGCGACGAAAGACAACAAGAAGTTGCCCCTGTACGTATCCCCGTACGAGGACCCCTTAGCGGAAGCAGTGGACGCGATGTCCCTCGACTGGAACAGATGGTCCAGGATTTATCTGTTCCCTCCTCACAACCTTCTGTTGAGGGTCCTCAACAAACTGAGATCCTTCAAGGGGGTAGGGGGGTAGCGGCAATAGTGGCCCACAAGTGGCCGAAGAGCGTGTGGTTCCCCCTGGCATTGGAACTACGACTGAAGTTTGTACTGCTACCAGATCCAGTTCTGACCCAGCGAGTCCAGAAGTCGACTTTCTGCGCTTCATTACAGAAAACCCGGACCCTGCAGCTCATGATTTTCTCTCCCTAGCGGTGAGAAAGCATTTGGGGATTTCGAAAGCCAGCATAGACTTCCTAGAGGAATATAAGTGCAAATCTACTAGAAGGCAATATGAGTCATCTTGGAGAAAATGGGTGGCCTTTGTCAAGGCGAAGAATCCGCAGGAGATCTCGACAGACTTCTGCTCATCTTTCTTCATCCACCTCCATGGTCAAGGGTTGGCAGCTAACACGATTTCGGCGTGTAAGTCTGCTTTGACAAGACCCATTCTATATGCCTTCCAGGTCGACCTAGGTAACGAGATCTTTAATAAAGTTCCGAAAGCCTGCGCTAGGCTCAGACCTTCAGCACCTCCAAAGCCCATTTCATGGTCTTTAGACAAAGTTCTTCATTTCGCTTCTCTGTTGAGCAATGAGGAGTGTGCGTTAAAGGATTTGACCCAAAAAGTTATTTTCCTATTTGCACTTGCGTCCGGGGCCAGGGTTAGTGAGATTGTAGCCCTCTCGAGAGAGGCAGGTCGTGTTCAGTTCCTGGATGGGGGAGAACTGAACCTGTTTCCGGATCCTATGTTTCTCGCCAAGAATGAGTTACCCACCAACAGGTGGGGTCCCTGGAGAATCTGCCCTCTGAAAGAAGATGCATCTCTATGTCCAGTAGAATGCCTAAAGGTCTATCTTCATAGAACTTCAGACTTCAAGGGTGGTCAACTATTCAGGGGAGAAATATCAGGCTCAAATTTATCTCTGAATCAACTCAGCGCGAAAATCACATATTTCATTCGCAGAGCGGATCCTGACAGTACACCCGCAGGTCACGATCCGAGGAAAGTTGCCTCATCCTTAAATTTCTTTAATTGTATGGATTTTGAACATTTTCGTTCATACACTGGCTGGAAGTCTTCCAGAGTGTTCTTTCGCCACTATGCAAAGCAAGTAGAGGAACTAAAGAGATCTGTGGTAGCAGTGGGTCGCGTCGTTAACCCTACTGTTTAACTCTGCAAGGAACAGTGGTTTTAATTGGGACGATTAATTCCAGGGTGAGTGTGTAGTTACATACTGTACTACAAACTAAGTGAGGGCACTGAGTTGCCCACGTAGACTGTTCCATTTCCAAAGGTGAACCTAGCATAAGTGCAGACATGAGTGCCGAGCGTTTCTAACGCTAATGTGATTGATTTGTAATACAGACTTTTATGACTTTGATACCTCGGT
>NC_090726.1:76351461-76363961 GCF_036898095.1 Palaemon carinicauda | reverse complement strand
CCTTCCATTTCCATCTTTCACTGTCTCTTCAATTCTTGCGCCAGCCTTCCTTACTCTCTTCACCTCTTTCCAAAACTTCTTCTTATTCTCTTCATATGACTGACCCAATCCCTGACCCCAACTCAGGTCAGCTGCCCTCTTTGCCTCACGTACCTTGCGCTTTACTTCCACATTTTTCTCTCTATATTTTTCATACTTCTCTATACTATTACTCTGCAGCCATTCTTCAAAAGCCCTCTTTTTCTCTTCCACTTTTACCTTCACTCCTTCATTCCACCATTCACTGCCCTTCCTCATGCTGCCTCCAACAACCTTCTTGCCACATACATCACTTGCAATCCCAACAAAATTTTCTTTTACTAACTTCCACTCCTCCTCTAAATTACCAGTTTCTCTTACTCTCACCTCGGCATATGCCATTTTCAACCTTACCTGATATTTACTTTTTACCCCCGGTTTTATTAGCTCTTCAATCCTCACTACCTCCCTTTTACATCCACCTACTCTATTCCCCCACTCTTTTGCTACAACTAATTTTCCTTCCACCAAAAAATTATCAGACATACCTTTAGCCATACCCCTAAACACGTGCACGTCTTTCAATCTTCCAAACATTCTTTTAGTTATCAACACATAATACATTAATGCCCTTTCTACTACTCTTCCATTTGCCACTCTTACCCATGTATACTTATTTTTATCTTTCTTTTTAAAGAAGCTAGCACTTATTACCATCTCTTGTTCAACACACATGTCTACCAGTCTCTCACCACTCTCATTTTCACCTGGTACGCCATACTTCCCAATGACACCTTCTACCTCTCTAGCGCCCACTCTAGCATTTAAGTCACCCATAACAACTACATAATTCCTTCTACCCAGTCCTTCTACACACCTAATTAATTCATTCCAGAACTCATTCCGCTCTTCTTCACTTTTCTCACTACATGGCCCATACGCACTGACAAACGCCCAACATTCCCTACCCAACCTAACCCTTACCCACATTAACCTAGATGATATCTCCTTCCAATCCACTACTTTACCTGTCATCCATTCACTCAGCAATAACGCCACATCCTCTTTCGCTCTTCCCCTTTCAATCCCAGACACTCTACCAGACATTTCACCAAACATCACTTCACCTTTTCCTTTCATCTTTGTCTCACACAAGGCCAATACATCCATCCTTTTACTTCTAAACATACTTCCAATCTCACATCTTTTACTCTATCGTACTACATCCACGCACATTCAAACACCCCAAAACTAGAGTGCGGGGAGCAGTCACTCTCCCCCCAGCTCCATCTCCTTGTCGATGTCTCGCAGAAATTTTATACAGGAGAGGGGGTTCCCAGCCCCCTCGTCCCGTCCCTTTTAGTCGCTTCTTACAACACGCAGGGATAACGTTGGCGCTATGCCCCTGCGGCCACAGGGGGCATATATATATATATATATATATATATATATATATATATATATATATATATATATATATATATATATATATATATATATATATATATATATGTGTATGTATGTATGTATTTATGTATGTATGTATATATAGTAAGAGAAATCTACTTACTTTGCTGTATTTTTTGGAATGAGCATCCGGAAAAAGCAATGCCCCCGAAATGCAAGAAGCTGCTCATCAACAGTTACATTTGGCCCTGGACGATAATTCATAATGCATTTTTGAGTCCCACACTTTCCCTATATTGGAAAATCGGTCATTTTGCTTCCTAACATTTCTTGTGTTACCGTCATCAAATCGTAGGCAGCAGAGAATGAAGGAGAACCTGCGTTCACTCATGACACTCCTGTAGAAGTGACAGCCACACTGGGGATCACATTTCCTCCGTTGCCAAAAGAATGCCAATGAATGCCTTCATCTCCATGAGGTTCACATCCCTAAATGTTGCCTTGTAGGTTGCAGTAAACGGTTCTCTAATTGCATTCATTTATCATTAGTATATAGGCACACTTCAGCTAACATCGTATTATCTAAAAATAAAGAAAACATATCACTCGCAGAGGTAGCACCTTTTTCTATGGATCTCTTCACAGTACTGGGCAAACGATGTTTTGGGTCACTATGCCATACAGTCTTGCCCTCTGCACACAGAACTTTCTGGTCAAGCTTCTTGATGGGCTCCCCAAGTTCAGGATGGAGCTCCCCCATTTCCTCTTCCAACTTCTCTCTTCTGAAAGGCTTAACATTTCTGAAGGAGATGCTGAAGAAGTTGAAGGCTCTGTTGACGAAGGGGAAGGCACTGCTGACAAAATGGAAGGCACTGCTGACGAAGGGGAAGGCACTGCTAACAAAATTGTAGGCGCTGCTGTTGAAGAAGGCACTGCTGACGAAAAAGGCAATGCTGACGAAGAAGAAGGCACTGCTGACAAAGGGGAAGGCACTGCTGACAAAATGGAAGGCACTGCTGACGAAGAGGAAGGCACTGCTGACGAAAAAGGCAATGCTGACGAAGAAGAAGGCACTGCTGACAAAGGGGAAGGCACTGCTGACAAAATGGAAGGCGCTGCTGACGAAGAAGGCACTGCTGACGAAGAGGAAGGCACTGCTGACGAAGAAGAAGGCTCTTCTGACACGGGAAGGCACTGCTGATGAAAAAGGCACTGCTGACAAAGAAGAATTCACTGCTGACAAAGGAGAAGGCGCTGCTGACAAAGAAGGCACTGCTGACAAAGGAGAAGGCACTACAAACGAAGTGAAAGGCACTGCAGGTGGTTCATCGAATGCCAAACAAGCTCATGGTTCGACAGAAATATCTTGAGGAGGATCGGCCATCGTTGCTGGGAAGCTGTTCTCATTTTCCATGTTATAATCGTCCTCACACTTGCTATCTACCTCTATTTCATCATCATCAACCTCTGTATCACTTCTAAGTTCATCAGTGCTGAACAATCTCATCAAGATCTCCTCTTCAGAAAGATTTCTGTATGGCATAATCGAAATCGAAAAAACAGAAAAAAACACATTACTAATATTGGCTAAAGTAAACTATAGATGGTAATCTTACATCCAATATACCATTAACATCAGCATCATGTTCTCAAATCATCTATCAACGTTCACTATAAGTATCAAACACTATTCACAGAAATAGATATATTGGAATCAATATTGTAAAACTTGTGAAAATCAATCAGAGTCACTTACCAGGTAAACGTGTAGTGTATACGCTACCAGGAAAAATAAAAAATGGCGATATCCAGAAAACGGGGAGAGAGAGGACAATGGAAGTTGTTCCATCGGCTGTGTCTCTGGTCTAACTAACCGGTGCTGGGTAAATTTCCGCTCAGAAGCCAAACCCAAGCTGCGCAGAAGTGAAAAAGTGGTTTTGCGGATATACGCGGTAGCGTATACGCTACGCGTTTACCTGTCCAGGGATAATACTGTTAAGAATATACTGTAATGATAAAATTGTAACTGAAAACAAATGAGAGGGAAAATAAATTATTATCAAAACATATTAGGCTTTAAAATCTTATGGCCGTAACGCGATCGATATTAGGAAGGAATTTACAGCAAAGAATGAACATTGTTATTATATTTTAGGTAAATCCATCAAATAAGCCTGCCAGTATTTTATGATAGTCATTATGGACAAATTGTAATCGGTCACATAAAATTTATACGTAAACTTTTATTTCGTTATTACTACAATTAGCTGTCAGATGCCAGCAAATCGCATGTAAGGTGTTTCCTCCGTGGGGGATGGCTGATTCTGGGGAGGCCCTAAACCCCTCCGTCGTCAATAATTTCTCAAACTTTATCAAACCAACACACACGCACAAGGACGCTCCTATGCGGCTTGCTTTAGAGATAGAAAATAGGAAAGTTTTGAAATTACCCGTAAGTTGAATATTAGTCGGTCTATTAACGCGAACCTTAAGAATCGGCCTAGAATATGATGATCCCGATGCACTACTCAAGAGCAGGTTAACCAGATCATTGCTAAAGTGAATTACGGTGTTTTATTCTTTTTACCCTTCTTGATTACGTTAAATAACAATATAATTCCATCAATAATTGTCATGTGGATGTTAAGTAGGCTCATGCCTATAATAACATCTTTAAAACTAATAGTTATGGATCTAGCGTTGATAGGTGATTCTTAATGAGTGTTTAACAATTGAAAGCACTTAATTAATAAATCCATTTTATAATTTCTGTTTTTCCCTCTAACTGTTTGTCCAATAAAAACGTTGTAAAGTTTGATAATACAGGTAAGAAACTACTATATTTTTGAGTGTCCCTTTATATCGGCCATTTCACGGGAACTGTTTGTCTCAGCAGCTATAGTTGCCAGATGTTTCCAGAAAATAGAAATACACAGTATCACCACTTATGAACGTGTCTGTACATACAGTCAAATACAAATGTTCTTTCGTCCCAGGTCCCCCACTGTCCCCCTAATATCTATGGATTCCAGAACTTCAGGTGTAGAAGAGTTTGATAGTTAGGAGGGAGGACATCGGGCAAGGGGCAGAGCAGCGGGCAGGGGAAGTACTACTTGTTAGAGTTGTAAAGTGTGTGATGGCAGGGGAAGCACAAAACATTATGTATGAACGTAAATTCAATATAGTATCACACGATCCGATCCTAGTTTTATGATTATAATGAGTCTATCTTATATTTGCTATGTTATTTACAATACCATTCTCACAAAAAAATTCTTGACAAAAAGGATCGATGAATAATTTGGCAATTATCATGTCCTGACTGAAAATTCTTTTTTAAACACAAGGTAGGGGTCCTATCTCTCTCTCTCTCTCTCTCTCTCTCTCTCTCTCTCTCTCTCTCTCTCTCTCTCTCTCTCTCTCTCTTTCATACACACACACACACACACACACATATATATATATATATATATATATATATATATATATATATATATATATATATATATATATATATATATATATATATATATATATATATATATATATACGTATAGTCTAGAATGAAAAGCTTCACTTACACCAAATTCACGAGTCCAATAACAACTCATTTTCCTTAGATAGCATATTTACAATTGTTATGAAATAATTCACCATATATGAACAAGTATTTCAGGAAACACTAGTGTATGTGTGAGCAGTCAATCAACTGAGAGTAACTACAAATAATCTTCATATTACTTTATTGTATCTTCCCCTAGCTCACATCATGTAAGGTTCGGTTAGGTGTATTTATGGCTTTTCTTGGTCTCGTTAAGTGTTATCTCTTTTTAAAAGATACGGTTGAGGTATGGAATTTTGTGCCACCACTAATGAATTCTACTGAATTTTGCAAATTCTATAAAGACGCCATTTAATGCTTGAAATATTTGCATTACATTATCTTTAAGCATTTTCTGTTAATAACAATAAAACAAATTGGGCGAAAGCTGGGCAGATTAGGAGCTCTGGATTCACTTATGCAAATGCAAAATTGTTTTAGTTGCTACTATGGTATGGAACATATGTTAATTTTTTGTTCTCGCTGAATGAGTTCTTGTTCCAGCTGCTATTTCATGGTTAATAAGCAATTATATTCAGTTAGTATATAAGGATTGTTGATAGACATCATAATTTCATAATTGTGTTTATTTAGATTATGATATGACCCCAGGATAATAGTGTAAAAACTAGACTACAGTGACCAACTGCAGTTGCTTAGCTTACTGAATATAAATATTTGCTGAAAAGTAAAGAAAAATTTCATTTTTTTAATTCTAATTCAAGAATCTTCCATATATACAATGAAAACTGAACGCTGATTACTGTGATGTCCATCCACCATTTGCGTCTACAATTTCATTTAGACATGCATGCATACTCGTCACAAGACTCTTGCATATGGTAGAGTGATGTATTGACACCCACAATTCAAACGCTCTTATTTAGTTGGATGGCTTAGCTCTCCCACGTCCCAATAAGGAATCATTTTTGCCCATAATTTCTCTAGGGTGTTGAGGTTGGGCCCCCTTTTGGGCCAGTTTATGACATGGATTTCTGGGTGATGCTCTAAAGTTCTAACTACTGTGTTTGTATTGGTGGGGCTTTTATCGTGCACTAGAACGATTGGATGTGGATTGGGAATGACCATATCTCTCATTTTGGGAAGAAGGACATCTACATAACCATTGCCATTGAACCTTTAAAATAATCATCCAACCCGACAAATTAATACGAACTCTTCCATTCTTAGCTCTCTTCTGAATATTTGTCTCATCATAGCGGGTATTCTGTCACCTCCAGCAATGCCTTGTTCATGCTTCCACTGGTATAAGATATTTTTCATCTGTAAAGATGGCATTTTTTTTCCAAAATGAGTGAATGAATGAAAGGTTTGAAGTTCTCTGGCGTCCTGATATCACCAAAAGCATTGGTCAACGTGGAGATATTAGCAAGGAAATCCAAGGCGATATTCCCAGTGTTTCTGTCAATTTTTCTTTATTGATCAGTATGTGATTATGAATAACATCTTCGTAGACTCACTGTACTGTTGCCTGATTGCTCATACAAGCACTAGTGTTCTCTGAAATACTTTTTCATATGTGCTGAATTGTTGCATACATTATAAATATTCTATCTAAGGAAAATGAGTTGTTATTGGAGCTGTGAATTGGGCATACTTATTAAGTATGGTTTTTCAGTCTGGAAAAAATTACAAACTATCCTAAAGTTCATTATTTTAGCCAATAACTTTCTGTTAGAAGGTTTTGTGGAATAACAAGTAGGTCTATGCGACGTAATTATTATTTTGAACCATTGCCGAAAATATTATAATACTGATTAATCGATAGTGAAATATTTTAAAATAAAATGCCTCTTTCCCCGTAACTGTTCTAAAATCTTACTCAGCCATATCCCACACTTTAAGTCTTTAGAATCACTCTCTTTCAGTATAAATATATATATATATATATATATATATATATATATATATATATATATATATATATATATATATATATGTGTGTGTGTGTGTGTGTATATATATAAATATATAAATATATATATTTATATATATATATATATATATATATATATAATAAATATATATATATATATATATATATATATATATATATATATATATATACATATGTGTTTATACAAATGAATTTATTTATATATTTATATATATATAGTATATATATATAATATATATATATATATATATATATATATATATATATATATATATATATATATATATATATATATATATGTATATAGAGAGAGAGAGAGAGAGAGAGAGAGAGAGAGAGAGAGAGAGAGAGAGAGAGAGAGAGAGAGAGAGAGAGAGAGAGAGAGAGAGAGAGCTAATCCTAGCTTATGTTTTAGAGATTTTCAAGTGGGGGAAAAATACAATGTCAAACTAAACATAGATAATTTTTGTAACAAAAGTTGTTCTTAAGAATGGTATAGCAAATATCACATCAAATATACTATATATTTGTAAATTAAGCATTATCATAATGATATAATCAGGAATAATGAAATTATATTGAATTTACGTTCATACATCATGTTTTGGTAATTCCCAGCCATCACACACCTCACAGCTCTAACAAGTATTACTTCCCCTGTCCTGGCGTCCTTCCCACTGCCCGGCGTCTTGCTTCCGCCTGTTGTCCTCCCCCCTAACTATTAAACTCTTCTACACCCGAAATTCTGGAATCTATAGATATTGGGGGTGACGGAGAGGGACTGGAGACGCCAAGACATTTGTATTTGACTGTACATGCCCCAAACTCGATAAAAAAATTACTGTTTTAGCGAAGGGTGAAGGATTCCCGTGTATCATGAATGGCCTCAGATACGGCATTTCTAAACAGTTTGGTAAAGATAAGTATGAGATATAGCCAAAAAGTCATCTGGAAATAGGCGATAAGTGATAACGGACTATTTTTCAAATAAGGAAAATCTCGAAAGAAGTATCAGGAATAGATTTGACTAATGAGAGTTAGGTATAATTTTTTATTATGAGATACTGCAATAATTAGTGAAACATTGAAATGTTCGAGGTCCCCGAAGAAATTGTTTTATATCTGGATTTCCCATGAATCCTAATTATTGTTAATTAATAGCAGAACCACTCAAGAATAGAACAATAAAATCCAGAGTGGTGAATGACTGGAAAATGATGAAAATAGTTTATCATTAATGAAAAGTGGAAAAATTTATACAAATGGTAAATATAAATCACATATTACAAGAAATAGACTATTATTTGAACCAGAACAATTTGACAATTATAAAATCAAATTAAAAAAAGAAAAATATATCCCAAGGATGAAACGAAAGAGTATTTTTAGAAAAGCTTAGAATTCTAGGCTCACATCATTACTCAATTCCATAAAACCGAAATATGTGTCATAAAGAAATATTATTATCCAAATGTTTTATTTTTTTCAATGTTAAAAGCAAGAAGGAAGGTTGTTAGAAGAATGATGTTATCAAAGAATGTAGTGTTATACCAAAAAACTATATGTGATTAGACAAAAGAAAATTATAATACACTGCAATGTAATGAAGCATCAATAAAAAAAATTAATTTAGCATATAATCCTGTATCAGGAAGCTCAATGCATAGAATGCATGGTAAAATGTTGCTCACAATAATAGGAGGGGATGTTGGGAAGTTACACAAAATGTGATAGAAATATTGATGTGAAAATAGCTAAATGAAAGGCATTGAAAGCAAAAAGAAAAAGAAAACTACTAGCAATAGAAATTACTTTGCAGATATGAAAATTAGATTGCTTTGTCCTACTGTGTTATGATATATAGCATTTCATAATTCCCCTAGTTTCCAAATAATATTAATTTTTGACCCAAGATAATAAATGTATTCCCATAATCATAGAATCTGCATGCAAGGAAAGTTTTAAAAGAATAGCAATAATTTCTGGTCGTTATGTGACTACCAGCGTTTATCAAAGATAGAAAATGGAATCACACCATTTACTTTGTGTAAAAAAAGGGAGGTGGGGATTACAAAGAATTTAAGAACACTTCAGGAGGACTTGAGTAATTTCGATATTTCGCCGCACTTCTTTCTTTTTTATTGATCTTTGGAAAATCCCATGTGTCAGCATTTCGTTTTGTAGCTGTTAAAACGCTCATAAATATTGGTCTATTGGACAGAACGTTCTCCTTAACTAAGTCAATAAAGTTGTTTTTTGGTATATAAACACAATTCTTAGACTCCACTTAATGTTAAGGTGAAAGGAAATTGAAAATATATTATTATTATTTTTTTATTATTATTATTATTATTATTATTATTATTATTATTATTATTATTATTATTATTATTATTATTATATTGTAGAATTTTCACTCTCACTTAAACGATTTTATGTGCTCTCAATAATTTTTGCATTTATTTGAATTGCAGTTTGGAAGATAGGAATTAGTATAAGGTGAATTGGTATCAACAATTTAACAAAGTCTTTCTCTTTATCTCTCTTTAAGAGCTATAGTGTTTGCTAAATTACTATTTGGAATTATTCCATTAACACCAACTGTTTTGTTCACTGCTTTGCAGATAAATGCAACTAGTCTTCTAGTCTTATTATCTTAGTTACAGTCTCATCACAAAATGAGATCGCAATATTACGTACTATTAGAAACCTACTTGTTAAAAATAACTGTGTAGAATTACTGAAGTAAAATGGAGCGATATATATATATATATATATATATATATATATATATATATATATATATATATATATATATATATATATATATATATATATATATATATATATATATATATATATATATATATATATATATATATATATATATATATATATATATATATATATATATATATAAGTTTATGTGTGTGTGTGTGAGCGTGCGTGTGGGTATGTGTGTGCACTGGAAAGATTATTCAGGTTTTCAAGACTATGGTCATTTTTTTTTCTTATAATACATGAGAGAGAGAGAGAGAGAGAGAGAGAGAGAGAGAGAGAGAGAGAGAGAGAGAGAGAGAGAGAGAGAGAGAGAGAGTCCTCTTGCAAATTATATCCATGTTTATGAACACCTATTTAATTTCAGAAGTGCTTTTCCCTAAAAGAGGATTTTCCGGAGTGTTTTAGTTTGATTAGCTTTGTAGCTGTTGTCGACGTGCAACGTTAATTTGCACCCCGGGTTGAAACTTTCAATTTGCATAAAGAAAGCATTAATTAATTACCAATAGCTAATTAAAAGATAATGTGGAACATATTTTCTGAAAGGAGTTTACGAAATGAGATAACCGACAATTTATGAACATTATATTCTGATTTAAGAAGCAATGAATAGTAAATGCATTGAATAAAATCAGAATACGACTAGGTAGGTAAAACAATTGAATTTACAATTGGTCATTTTAAAAATGGCTCTACTTATTCCTAGTAGAAAGATAACTTCAATAAAATTTATTGTATGTAACATAGCTATTTTTTTATATTAAAATTCTTAGTGAAATTACATATCACATTTTTTTTTCTTTTTTAATTTTTTGTATAAAAGACCTTAGAAACGCAAAGGACCTTTCTACATGGGGAAAAACTGCCTTTACCAGTACTCATTACATTCCTAGAGTTCTGTAACTTGTTTTGATTTTCCACCACTCTCTCTCTCTCTCTCTCTCTCTCTCTCTCTCTCTCTCTCTCTCTCTCTCTCTCTCTCTCTCTCTCTCTCTCTAAGTAATGATTTAAGCTTCTTAGCAGATTTGTCATTCACTTTTCTGTTTGGAAACTTTAATTTGAATGATTTCTAATACTCTCTTGATTCCTCAGAGTTATGGATAAAATTTTGATTAGTTGCTATGTCCTTGGGCCGTAGAACCAAATTACGGAAGGCATTCACTCCCGTCACATTCTTCCCAAAATAATTAAGTTTATCAGTCATGCGTGTAATAGCCTCCGGGAAAGCAGATTGCTCACACTGTTTGTCTCTCCACCGAACAACATTTTTTCCCCCTTTATTCAGACTTACAAGTGTAAATTTCTTTAATGCTATATAATATGGAATGGACTACACATCAAATTATTCCATCCCATTCATTTCAATTATCCATTTATATAGATAGGTTGTCAGGTATCACCGATATAAAGTTTTCAGATCTTGTTGGAGACTTTGTTTATTTTTTCATTTATTTATTTTTTTTTTATTTTTGGCGTTGGGTCTTATCTTAGCCTACGATTTTCGGACATATGCTTTACTTATCAGTATTGTCTGTTTTTTGGTATAGATGAATTACTTACTTGAGCTCATATGTACGTTAATAACGGGAGAATTTTTTGATGGGTACCCTATAAACAAACATTTTGCAATTAACTTTTCCTTTATATTGAGCAGCAAATTCAAATAAAATGAAAAACATCAGAAATATGAAAGGTTATCTATTATTTCAACATTATCATTCTACGATACCAATATAAACCTTTACATTTCAATTAATCAAAGAAAACAAAAAAACCTTCAGGTAATTACCCACCCGTATTTTTCGATTCTTTAAAATTACGCCAATTACTTCAATAACATTATATCAAAATATAAAACAAAAATCCGAAGGCTCTAGAACTGATTTTTTATGGAAAATTTTCATATGTAATTCAAAGTGATCCTTCAGTGTTATTCAAACGAACTCTTTCTTAGAGGAAACGTGCTAGAAAAATACATACAAATATACGCACAAACAAATAATATATATATATATATATATATATATATATATATATATATATATATATATATATATATATATATATATATATATATATGCATATATATACAAATATATATATATATATATATATATATATATATATATATATATATATATAGTAGTCTACATATACACAACTTTCAATTTTCCCTATGTAGACTACTATATATTGAGTTATCTTCGTGCTGAGGAAGATTACATCTGTAATATATATATATATATATATATATATATATATATATATATATATATATATATATATATATATATATATGTATATATATATATATATATATATATATATATATATATATATATATTTATATATATATGCATATATATATATGTGTGTGTATATATAAATATATATACATACATATATATATATATATATATATATATATATATATATATATATATATATATATATATATATATATATATATATATATATATATGCATCCAAAATGAAATGTTTCGAAAATTCTTGTAACGAGAAACAGAGTGAGCTTTGTTCATTATCTAATAACCTAATAAATCCCTTTTATCTTTTGCGAATGTTTATTTAGCCAAATGTGGCTTGATAGCATACGTATTGTACTATATGGCTATTAATCAAAAGTGATATAGTCTGGTGTTCTTGCAAAATAACCTGTGCAGCAATCCATCACTCGAAATTAGGATAAAATCATATTTACTGGTTTGGAAAATGATATCCAGATTTATAATTTTCTGTTTCAAATGTCAGTGAAAA
>NC_090726.1:76338961-76346461 GCF_036898095.1 Palaemon carinicauda | reverse complement strand
TTATAGTGTAGTACACACTGCATTAGCAGAAACTACTGTACAGAGCTTGTGATAACACTAAAGTTCTTCATCATACTTAATGTTATCTTCTACAGCCTTTTGTTGAGACCATACAATATATGGAAAGTAAGTTCTTTCTGTATTCTTTCTATCCCGTATATTAAAACTTTATCTCAAGTTGCGAACTACACCTTGAATTTCTGTTTAGGAAATTACATGAGGTAATCTAGAATAGAATTAACCTTAGTTTTAATATCTCGGGAGGTTTCAGCAATTGACTGAACAGGAAATACAAGTATGTGTCTTTCCTTCTTTCTTTTATAGCTTTTCTATATAAGCTAAATGTCTCAATATAAGTGAAAGCCTTCACTTGATACTCATGGATTTTTCTTCTCTTTACAGGAGGACCATCCGAAGTGTGGGAGTGTGTTCTGTAATGTCCGCAGTAAGAACTTCTGTGGGCATCAATATTGTAGGAGGCACGCAGCATGCGCAGCCTCAAGAGGTGATCTCCCAATTGGGACCCTCAGGTTTGTACAGTTTGTTCTAACCTGATTATAGAGTCTTTTGACGACCCTAAGTCAACGGAATCAAGGGATGCTGCCAGGGAAACGTTACGATCCTGGGTGAGGGGTTTTCAGAAAAACCCCTCAGGCCCCTACCTTCCAAATGAGAAGATGAGGGCCTACCTTTTCCCTAACGCATCGGCTGATGCAATCATCCCCCAGCCTCAGGTGGAGATACCAACTGCCCAGAATCCGGTAGATTCTGAAGTCTCGGCCGCCCTTCAAGACATCCAATTGGACGATAGGATGTCGGAGGTGTCCGAGTCTACTGAGAAAGACCTTCTAGTAGAAGGTCAGGAGGAGGAGCTGTTCCAGGCTCCTCAAGTAGAAACGCAAGAAATCGACGAAGTGTCAGTTACATCGGTTCCGGACCCAGAACCTGTTCCTTCTACATCGTCTGCTATCCCAGATGAACTGGGAAGGACTCTTTCTTCCATTGTTGAGATGATCCAACAAATTCAAAGGAAGAATGAGGAGAAGGAAGCTGCAATGAAACTGGAGATACGTAGAATTGCTGCATCACGTGGGCCCTAGAAGCGGCTCAGCGTGAAGGATCTTCCTTTGTGCTCGGATACCAATCCTTGGAGGTATGCCGAACACATGCCAATGACAACTGGGAAGATCGTGATCTCAGAAAAGCTGGGAGCAATTCCCCTGGAAGAAGTCAATTTTGGCCCAACAAAGATTCTTATCCGGACTGCTATATCCGTCTTAGGAAGGAGCCAGCCTTAAAGGAGGAGACGGAGCCGAAGGAGTTCATAGTTTTTGACCATAGTAAAGCTCAGACGTTACTAGCGAGCTCGATAAAAGAGAGGGGCTTCTCTAACTCAAAGGTGCCCGCCTTGAGTAAGAAGCTTCTCTCCTTTGTGGCTTCTCCTACCAGAGCCTTTCCCTACTTGGAAAAGGGATATAAGGCAGCCTTAAAGGCGGTGGAGGCAGGGAAACCATGCACCTCCTTGGAGGAGTGCAAGCCGTTATCTCTGACCTTGCCCTTGGACCAAGAAGAGTGGAAGGACGTACACTTTACCTTCTCAGTCGGGAAGCTGGAAGCTGATATTGCTGAATGCCAGTTCGGTGAGGCACTTCCAAAACTGTCGGAGGTTCTCTTGCGTAGAGAACAAGAGACAAAGGAAAGACTTGCGGCATCGATGTCGTTGCAAACGACACTAGAAACGATGGCAAGTGACCCCAAGAACCAGGATATGTTCATGGTTGTGACCAAAACCCATCTGGCCACAGTTACGAAGGATCTTTATAGCTTTATTAAAGCTAGGAGAGCCTGTAGAGAGTTTGTGTTCGCCTCGTCTCCGGTGAGGCACGAACCGAGGAAACTGATCTCCTCTCGTATTTGGGGTAAAGACCTTTTTCCCAATGAAGTGGTTAAAGAGGTAGTAGACAAGGCCGCCACAGAGAATAGGAACCTTCTCAAAAAGTGGGGCTTGGATCTTAAGAGAAATTCTTCTCCGGTTGAGGGTCCCCAACCCAAGAGGAAGACAAAAAAGCCTGGGCCATCCTCTCGGCTGGCTAAACTCTACCGACAGCAACATCAACAACAACTTCCTGTGACCGCGGTGCCTCAGATAGTGGCACAACCTCCAACCATGTACCAACTGGTACCTTAACAAGTGGCGACACAGTCCCCAGTTTTTAACCCAGCCTTCAAAAGGCAGACTTTTTCCTTTCGTTCGAGATTTAGAGGAACAGCCAGAGGTTCTTCTAGACGCCCTTCAAGAGGAAGGGGATACAGGGGAGGACGCGGTCAAGGAGGCAAGGCCTCAGGTCCACAGCAGCAGAAGTAAGATACTTCCAGTAGGAGGGAGACTACAGCTATTTAGGGATCGCGGGACCTTCGATCCAAGGGCCCACAGCCTGATTAAAAATGGACTATGTTGGAGCTGGAGCAGTCCTCCACCTCAATTACCTCAATTCTTCCAACACTCATCCCTCGTTCTGGAAGAATATGTTCGAGAACTCCTAGACAAAAGAGTAATCAGGAAAGTTAAGTCCATAAAATTCCAAGGAAGGCTGTTTTGTGTTCCAAAGAAGGACTCAGAAAAACTCAGAGTCATTTTAGACTTGTCGCCACTCAACAAGTTCATAGTGAACTACTAGTTCAGAATGCTCACGCTTCAACACATAAGGACCCTACTGCCCAGAAGGGCATACACTGTCTCTATAGACTTGTCTGACGCTTATTGGCACGTTCCAATTAATCGTCACCTCTCCTCTTACCTAGGCTTCAAGTTACATAGAAAACTTTACGCCTTCAGAGCCATGCCTTTCGGGCTAAACATAGCCCCAAGGATTTTCACGAAGCTCGTGAACGCAGCCATCCATCAATTACGCCTAAAGGGGGTCCAAGTAGTAGCCTACTTGGACGACTGGCTGGTGTGTGCCGCATCCAGGACAGAAAGCATGCAAGCTTCTAAGATAGTGATCCAGTTCCTGGAACATCTGGGATTCAAGATCAACATAAAAAAGTGTCGACTTTCTCCAGCTCAAAAATTTCAGTGGTTAGGAATCCACTGGAATTTGGAGTCACATCGACTTTCCATTCCTGGTAGAAAGAGGAAAGAAATAGCAGGATCTGTCAAGAGACTATTGAAATCCAAACGGATATCAAGATGCGAACAGGAGAGAGTGCTGGGCTCTCTACCGTTTGCTTCGATAACAGATCCAGTGCTAAGAGCATAGATTAAAGATGCAACAGGAGTCTGGAGAAAATACGCATCAAACGCGCGAATAAATCTAATAAGACCACTACCGACTCGACTGCGAACGCTTCTCAAACCGTGGTCCAATGCCATGCAATTGAAGAAATCAATACCTCTTCAACCTCCTCCCCCGTCAGTAACTATCCACACAGACACTTCAAAGGAAGGCTGGGGAGGTCACTCTCATCAGATGAGAGTCCAAGGAGCTTGGTCCAATCTTTTCAAGTCATTTCACATGCACTTTCTAGAAGCCATGGCAGTATTTCTGACACTAAAGATAGTTTCTCCTCACCACTCGACCCACATAAGACTGGTTCTAGACAGCGAGGTGGTAGTGAGATGCCTGAATCGACATGGGTCGAGGTCACCTCAAATCAACCAAGTGATGTTGGCCATCTTTCGCTTGGCGGAAAGGAAGAAATGGCACCTGTCAGCAGTTAATATTCAAGGGTTCCGCAATGTGACAGCGGATGCTCTATCCAGGTTTACACCTATAGAATCAGAATGGTCCCTTGACGCAGGATCGTTCTCCTTCATCTCGAGTCAAGTCCCAGAGCTGCAGATAGACCTCTATGCGACGAAAGACAACAAGAAAATAGATCGTTACGTGTCCCCATACGAGGATCCGCTAGCGGAGGCAGTGGACACTATGTCCCTAGACTGGAACAGATGGTCCAGTATTTATCTGTTCCCTCCATACAACCTCCTTTTGAAGGTCCTCGATAAGCTGAGATCCTTCAAAGGGAAAGCTGCAATAGTGGCCCACAAGTGGCCAAATAGCGTGTGGTTCCCTCTGGCATTGGAACTACGACTAAAATTCGTACTGCTACCGGATCCATCCCTGTCTCAGCGAGTACAGAAGTCGACTGTCTTCGCTTCTTCACAGAAAACACGGAACCTACATCTCATGATTTTCTCTATGATGAGAAAAAGATTCGATGTTAAAAGTCAGTTCAGACTTTTGGAGGAAACCAGAAGATATCATGAGGCTTCAGTATTTCTGCTTGTACTCACTTTGGGGGCCAGAGTTAGTGAAATATTGGCTCTCTCTAAAGAGGAAGGCCATGTCCAGTTCATGGAGGGAGAACTGAATTTATTTCCACACCCAACGTTTCTCACCAAGAACAAGCTACCCACCAGCAGGTGGGGTCCCTAGAGAATCTGCTGTCTGAAGGAAGATGCATCTCTATGCCCAGTGGAGTGCCTAAGGTCTATCTTCATAGAACTTCATACTTTATGGGAGGACAGCTGTTCAGTAGAGAAACCCTGGGTTCAAAATTTCTATAACTAAGGGCGAAACTCACCTGTGTTATCCACAGAATGGATCTAGACAGTACACCCGTTAGTCATGATCCGGGGAAAGTTGCCTCTTCCATAAAATTTCTTTAAAATTATATGGTTCTTGAACATCCTCGTTTGTACACCGGCTGGTAGTCACCCAAGATGTTCTTCACGCACTATGCGAAGCTAGTGGAGAAACTTAAGAGTTCTGTGGTAGCAGCAGGTAGAATTCTTTAACCTTCTGTTTTAAATCTGCGAGGAACAGTGTAATTAATTTGGGACGATTAATTAAGTGGGTGCGTGTGTAGTCAAAGTAGGTTACTACACACTGAGCGATAGGCCACGAAAGTGTCCTTACGGACTGTTCCATTGTCATCGGTGAACTATAGCATAATACGAGCACTTTTGCCACGCGTTTTTTACGCTAGTGTAAATTAACAGTATACAGACTATATCATTATTACTAATAATTCAATTAAAGTGGCAAATCTGTTTCCTAGCAGACGAAACAATATTTTCTGTTGACTGTTTTTCTTTATGCTTTGATGCATATCATCCACGTTTTATAAAACTTTATAAATGTTCATCTGATATGTACGTTTATTAAATTTTAAACTAGTTCAGAGTGAACCCTGCGTCTTATTCGCCCACACTCATTTTATTTGAAATGTACTGAGCATTAAGATTAAAATATGGATATTTTTATCACGGATTGCTTTTAGGACTGTTCCCTGATTCAGGCAAAAGTCCAATCACTCTAACCCTTCCTTGGAAGGGTTGACGTGGTACACAAACGGGTTAGTGGCAAAGAGGCAAAATTTGTTCCTATGCGGATACAACCATTATCCAATAGTTTATAAGAGTAGTCACATTGGGGAAGGTGTCACAAATCCATACTGACATTGGTGACTCTTGTACAAACTTTGCTTTATATTGTATAGGGCGAGACCACTATACAGGCTTGTCATTTTGTCATTCATAAATTTTTATATACTCCTCGAGACTTTTTCCAGAGTCTAGTACGACTCTTCTCTGTAGGCGGCAGGAAGCACTAACATAGTTCGTGCTTAGATGAAATGATGTATGACGGTAACATCATAGGTCTCTAGGTCTAGACGGACCAGGAAAATAACTTCTTGAGAGTACGGCACTAATTGAGAATCCACAGATACAGTACAGTGAGGCCTTGCTACTTCGCGGTTCGACCATCGCGGATTCACCACTTCGCGAATTTTTTTCATAACGCATGTATACATATATATATATATATCGCGGATTTTCCGGAAATTTCGAAAATACCGCGATGTGACCGATGGTGCGAGATTGGAGAAAGTAAGGATAATTGAATCATGATTGATTTTCAATATAAATGAAACTTTGAGGACCAACAAAGATATCATTTGTTAGAGAGATAGGGAGAGGTAAGGAATGGGAGGTAGTGAAAAGTAGCCCACAGAGAGAGAGAGAGAGAGAGAGAGAGAGAGAGAGAGAGAGAGAGAGAGAGTGTGTGTGTTGTTTTAAATGTAATAAACAAAAAAACTTGATAGGTTATAACACATTGGTGCTTATGTAATATCAACTGTATACTGTAGACGGTTTGAATAAGTTAAGAAATGGTATAAACGATACTTTGTTAGTGTATTCGTACACTCTCAAGAGCGGCAGCTAGACGTCAGCTGATCTAATCACACCTAAAAGTAAAACAAAAAGAAGTCAACAATACTCGATTTTTAAAACACACCCGAAATTTAAAAACAAAAGTACACGCTTTCTTAATGTGCAATTAACTATTTAAAGAGTAGCAATTTTCTAGAATAAAATGATGTTTCCCAAACGATAGTTGTTTGCTGATGAGATCGGATGCCGTATTTTTAGCAACGATTGAAATGGATGTAAACTCAGCATAATTTTTTCGTTTAGTATTTAATTGACACTAAGAAAACTAATTTTAGTTTCTTCATCTATATGTAAGTATTGTATAATACGAAGAGAGAGAGAGAGAGAGAGAGAGAGAGAGAGAGAGAGAGAGAGAGAGAGAGAGAGAGAGAGAGAGAGAGAAAGAGAGAGAATGAATCAGCTGTTGTAATCGAATGTCGTGTTTTTGTTTTGTGAGAATTTCGTCGCCACGACTATAACAACAACATACTGTACTGAACTTTACAGTATTATATAGACTACTGTAATATGATAAAGTAAAATATTTGTAATAACCTATTTTATATGAAATGGGGTTATTTTTTTTTTTTAAATTTACATTTACGTACGTAAAACAACTCTCTCTCTCTCTCTCTCTCTCTCTCTCTCTCTCTCTCTCTCTCTCTCTCTCTCTCTCTCTCTCTCTCTCTCGTAAATTGTTTTCCTGCTTTGCTACGTATGTATGATTTTATATAGATACCGTAAATAATATTTGTAATAACATATTTTCTAAAAGCTTTTACTGTAATATCATTATTTATCACTTTCATCATGCGCGTTAAATGCCTTCGTTTGTTTACTGAGCGTACTTTATGACGCCATCGTTTCAGGCGGTGTCATAAAGAAAAACATTTCATTTGCAAGTCTTAAGAAAAATTAAATAAAACATTGGTAATAACAAAATTAACATACTGTACTGAATAATCAATATAATCGATGCAAAAACTAACCTATACACAGATGTGTAAATGCGTTTGTTTTTTCATTATGATCAGAGATAAACGTAAACAAAACATTAGTTGCCATTTTTTATCGTGCTTTTTGGCGTGTTTAGGAAACGCATGATATAAAATCGCCTTTAATATTTGTGCCTCTTTTAGTTTAGGGTACTGTAGTACATGCATTAAGTGTTCTGTACATTAAAGGGTAGTTTGTTAACAGTACTACGTACAAGGGAAGGTTGTAAAAGTCTGAATATACATGTTAAATAAATACGTAAATATGGTGTCACTACTTCGCGGATT
>NC_090726.1:76331461-76333961 GCF_036898095.1 Palaemon carinicauda | reverse complement strand
ATAATTTTTCTTTCAATGATAATGCGTTTTGCCAGTATTTTTTTAGTATCTCATCATTGAAACGGTGATAAATCGTTAGCCATTTCCTCTTTATTGCTTTTTAGCGAAAAACAATTAGAAATAGGACAAGAAGGTCCAGGATTTGCGATTGATTCCAGAGTTGTTAGCATTTTCCAGTTCTTCACGACGCTTTGAACAAATGAATCCTGACTTATTACCTATTTGGGGATAGAATGTGAGTAGTCTAAAAAAAAATCTTTACAAGAAATCAAAGTAATACTCTCGGACTACTAGTAATTCTTTAGTCGGAAGAAGTTTGCCAGCCTAACATGTTATCGATATTAGGCCTATTATTTTCGTTTCAGTTTTCCCATTTCTGTGCGATTATGGTAACATCGTGTGACGTCATACATTCTATTGTCGTACTCTGGGAAGATTGACTGGTGCCAGTAACTATTCCTGCTCCTTCCCTTTCATCTGTGTAACAGTGCAAGAAGTGTCAGTCTTCCATCAGTTATCTCATGGCGGTCGCTTCTACCAATTTATGAATGAATATAATAATAAAATGTAATGAAAGAAGAATATTGTGCACCCATTGATGAATCCAAACAAGGTTCCCCTTCCTTCACAGGACTAACCGTATGATAAGAACCACGAGGTTTCAATCAGAAAGAACAGATAGCCATTATTATTACCATTACTTTCTAAGCTACAACCCTAGTTGGGGAAGCAAAATGCTATAAACCAAGGGGGCAACAGCAGGGAAAATAGCCCAGTGAGCAAAGGGAAAAAGGAAATAACATAGATAGATAATTAACAATTAAAATAAAAGGTTTTTAGAACAGTAACAACATTAAAAATAATATTTCAAATATAAGCTATAAAAGCTTTAATAAAACAAGAAGATGAAAAAGACAGAGCAACGTACCGAAGTGTACCCTTAAGCAAGAACATTTTAACCCAAAACAGTAGAACGCCATGGTGCAGAGGCTATGGCTCTACCCGCGATTAGAGAACAGTGGTTTAATTTTGGAGTGACCTTCTCCTAGAAGAGCTATTTACATAGCTGAAGAATCTCTTTTACCATTACCAATAGGAAGGTAGCCCCTGAAAAATTACAGTGCAGTAGTTAACCCCCTGAGAGAAGAATTTTTTGGTAATCTTAGTATTGTCAGGTATATGTGAACAGAGGAGAATATGTACAGATTAGACCAGACTATTCGGTGTATGTGTAGGCAAAGGGAAAATGAACCGTAACCGGAGAGAAGCATCCAATGTAGTACCGTCTGGCAAATCAAAGGACCCAATAACTCTCTAGTGGTAGTATCTCCACTGGTGGCTGGTGCCTTGGCCAACCTACTATCTACATCATGAGAGAATAATGAATTTGTCGGGTTAAAAAAGTTCAAAAAGTTCTTAGGAAATATAATATATGTAAAGTTAAGAATATAGGATTATGATTATTTTTTAATTATATAAATCAAATATTAACATTTTCGTTGCCGAATCTTCAGTAAAGAATTCTTTACACGAATATATATTTAGAGATATAAATAACGAATTAAAAAAAAATAATAATTTTGATGACAAATTGCTTAAACCAGGACTGCCTATTTTAAAACAGCACATATCATGTCAGAATGAATATATGAGAAAAAAAAATAAACTGGTAGATAATTATATTCAACAATCTAGAAACAAAAACACGTGACACTTTACTGAAGAGATCCTTAAACATTTTGGACATTCAACATGAATGATGGTATTCAAACAGCAGTGTATATAAACGTATTATGAGTATGGCGATATTTATTTTATCAAATTATTTCAAGTCTGGTAAATGATAGCATAAGACATATGCAAACACCAACAGTAAATTGACCTTATTGAACAATATCAGAAATGATCAAATACGTGAATTTTCAGTTAACAGTAGAGTCAGCCAATGCCGTTGTATTTCGAATTCTCTTTGAAGTATGATACAGCTTGGGGACAGTTTCCTGAATAAGTGCTGAAGGATGAGAGACAATATTATGAATATCTGATCGATGACACCCTCTCGGTAGGGGTAGGTTTGACCTCAATGAAGTCTCGCCTTTTTCATCTGTGATATGTAGTGTATATTTCAGGATGAAAACCTTTTTTTTTTTTTTCCCTTTGACATACTCTCTCTCTCTCTCTCTCTCTCTCTCTCTCTCTCTCTCTCTCTCTCTCTCTCTCTCTCTCTCTCTCTCTCTCTCTCTCTCTCTCTCAACAATTTTGTAATATTATCCCATGCAAAAGCCCATAGAACACAAAATACTTGAAAAATCAACGAGCAATAAGTTTACTCGTCGTAACTTATGAAATATTTACGATAATCATATTACGCAGAACAGCGAATTCATTCTTAAATACCATGAGAAAATGTCAAATAGAATCTTATGTTTTAGAGAGTAGCCTGAAATGAGTACTTAATTTTTCGCTTCTTTCTCCTTAAATATAACATCGCTAATAATTA
>NC_090726.1:76301461-76326461 GCF_036898095.1 Palaemon carinicauda | reverse complement strand
GCCAACCCTTGACCATGGAGGTGGATGAAGAAAGATAAGCAGAAGTCCGTCGAGATCTCCTGCGGATTCTTCGCCTTGACAAAGGCCACCCATTTTCTCCAAGATGACTCATATTGCCTTTTAGTAGATTTGCACTTATATTCCTCTAGGAAGTTTATGCTGGCTTTCGAAATCCCGAAACGCTTTCTCACCGCTAGGGAGAGAAAATCATGAGCTGCAGGGTCCGGGTTTTCTGTAATGAAGCGCAGACAGTCGACTTCTGGATTCGCTGGGTCAGAACTGGATCTGGTAGCAGTAGAAACTTCAACCGTAGTTCCAATGCCAGAGGGAACCACACGCTGTTCGGCCACTTGTGGGCCACTATTGCCGCTACTCCCTTGAAGGATCTCAGTTTGTTGAGGACCCTCAACAGAAGGTTGTGAGGAGGGAACAGATAAATCCTGGACCATCTGTTCCAGTCGAGGGACATCGCGTCCACTGCTTCCGCCAAGGGGTCCTCGTACGGGGACACGTACAGGGGCAACTTCTTGTTGTCTTTCGTCGCAAAGAGGTCTATCTGCAGTTCTGCTACTTGACTCAAGATGAAGGAGAATGATCCTGCGTCTAGGGACCATTCCGACTCTATCGGTGTGAACCTGGATAGAGCGTCCGCCGTCACATTGCGGACTCCTTGAAGGTGAACTGCCGACAGGTACCACTTCTTCTTTTCCGCCAATCGGAAGATGGCCAACATCACCTGGTTGAGAGGTGGCGACCTTGATCCTTATCGATTCAAGCATCTCACAACTACCTCGCTGTCCAGCACCAACCTTATGTGGATCGAGTGACGCGGGGAGACTTTCTTTAAGGTAAGGAGCACTGCCATAGCTTCTAGAAAGTTTATGTGAAAGGTCATGAATAGATTGGACCAAGTCCCTCTGGCCTTTTTCCGATGAGAGTGACCTCCCCACCCCTCCTTCGAGGCATCTGTGTGAATCGTCACCGACGGGGGAGGTGGCTGAAGAAGTACCGACTTCTTTAGATGTCTGGCTTTGGACCAAGGCCTGAGAAGAGTACGTAGACGAAGCGGAACTGGTCTTCTCAGATCTCTTCGCGCGTTTGATGCATAACTTCTCCAAACTCCGGTTGCATCCTTTAGCTGTGCTCTTAGCACCGGGTCTGTTACCGAAGCATACTGGAGAGAACCCAGTACTCTCTCCTGTTCGCGTCTTGATATCCTTTCGGAATCTAGAATTCTCTTGACAGACCCAGCTATCTCCTTCCTTTTCTTCGCCGGGATGGAGAAATGGTGTGACATTAGGTCCCAGTGGATTCCCAACCACTGGAACTTTTGAGATGGAGAAAGTCGAGACTTTTTTCTGTTGATCTTCAAGCCTAGATACTCTAGGAACTGGATCACTTGACTGGAAGCTTGCAAGCATTCAGTCTTGGATGCTGCCCACACCAGCCAGTCGTCCAGGTAGGCTACTACCTGAATTCCTTTTAGGCGTAATTGTTTGAGAGCTACGCTCGCAAGCTTCGTGAAGATCCTTGGGGCTATATTTAGCCCGAATGGCATGGCTCTGAAGGCGTATAGTCTTCGTTGTAGCTTGAATCCTAGGTAGGGGGAGAGTCGACGATTGATTGGAACGTGCCAATAGGCGTCTGACAAATCTATGGAGACGGTAAATGCCCTCTTGGGCAGTAAGGTCCTCATGAGTTGCAGTGTTAGCATCTTGAACTTGCAGTTCACTATGAACTTGTTGAGTGGCGACAAGTCCAGAATGACTCTGAGTTTTTCCGAGTCCTTCTTGGGAACACAAAACAGCCTTCCTTGGAATTTGATGGACTTTACCATTCGGATCACTTTTTTCTCCAACAGATCTTGGATGTACTCCTCCAGAACGGGGGTGGAGTGTTGGAAAAACCGAGGGCACGGGGGTGGAGTGCTGTACCAGTTCCAGCCCAGTCCATTCTTGAGTAGGCTGTGGGCCCAGGGATCGAAGGTCCATCGATCCCGAAAATTCTGAAGTCTCCCTCCTACCAGTATCATCTCACTTGGACTGTTGTCCTGAGGTCTTGCCTCCCTGACCGCGACCACCCCTGAATCCCCTTCCCCTTGAGGGGCGCCTAGACGAGCCTCTGGCTGCTCCTCTAGGCTTTGCTCGAAAGGAAGTTGACTGCCCTTCGAACGTTGGGTTGAATGCCGGGGACTGTGTCGACACGGCCTGGGGTACCCACTGGAATGTGGTCGGGGTTTGTGCCACCATCTGGGGCACTGAAGGCATCGGCAATTGCTGTTGCTGTTGCTGTCTAAATGGCTTGGCTGGCCGAGACAGAAGCCTAGTCCTCTTAGTCTTTCTCTTTGGTTGGGGACCCTCATCCGGGGAAGACTTTCTCTTGATAGACAGGCCCCACTTCTGGAGAAGGTTTCTATTCTCCGTGGCGGCCTTATCAACAACTTCTTTGACCGATTCGCTAGGGAAAAGGTCTTTGCCCCAAATGTTGGAGGAGATTAGTTTCCTTGGCTCGTGCCTCACCGTAGCCGAGGTGAACACGAACTCCCTACAAGCTCTCCTCGCCCTGACGAAGCTGTAAAGATCCTTTGTCACTGTGGCCAGATGATTCTTGGCCACTACCATGAACATTTCATGGACCTTGGGGTCACTTGCCATCGTCTCAAGAGTGGTCTGAAGAGACATCGAGGCAGCCAGTCTTTCTTTTGTCTCGAGCTCTCTCCGCAAAAGAAAGTCAGACAGCTTAGGGAGGTTCTCACCGAACTGACGTCCGGCAATATCAGCCTCCAACTTCCCGACTGAGAAGGTAAGATGGACGTCCTTCCAGTCCTTGTGGTCCATAGGTAGGGCCAGCGACAAGGGTTTACACTCCTCCAAGGAGGGGCAAGGCTTGCCAGCCTCAACTGCTTTTAATACAGCCACAAACCCTTTCTGTAAAAAGGGGAAGACTCTAGCAGGAGAGGACACAAAGGAAGGGAGCTTCTTACTCAATGCAGCTACCTTTGAGTTCGTAAAGCCCCTCTCTTTCATCGAAGATGAAAGCAAAGCTTGAGCCTTAGCATGGTCCATCACTATGACCTCCTTCGGCTCTGTCTCCTCCTTTGAAGCTGGTTCCTTCCTCAACCGGACATAACAGTCCGGATATGACCCCTTGCTGGGCCAGAATTCCACCTCCTCTAGGGGAACTGAACCCAACTTATACGACATGACGATCTTTCCAATCGTCATTGGCATGTGCTCAGCATATCTCCACGGGTTAGCATCTGAGCACAAGGGAAGGTCTTTCACATTGAGCCTTTTCCGGGGCCCACGTGATGCTGCAAGCTTCTGCATCTGCAGTTCCATTGCAGCCGCCTTCTCATTATTCTCCTTCTGCATTTGTTGGATCATTCCAACAATGGAGGAGAGGGCCTGTCCCAGCTCTACTGGGAGAGCGGACGATGTTGAGGGATTATGTTCAGGGATCTGAACCGGAGCAGCTGACACCTCGTCGGCCTCTTCCTCTACAATGTCTGGGGCTTGAACTTCATCCTGGCCTCCTGCCAGGAGGTATTCCTCCAGACGCTCGGACACGTCTGACATCCTGTCGTCCAACTGGATGTTTTGCAAGGCGACCGCGACTTCAGCATCCTCCTGGATCTGAACTAG
Organism: Palaemon carinicauda; assembly: GCF_036898095.1. Taxonomy (NCBI): domain Eukaryota; kingdom Metazoa; phylum Arthropoda; class Malacostraca; order Decapoda; family Palaemonidae; genus Palaemon; species Palaemon carinicauda. The sequence goes on along the minus strand of NC_090726.1, from coordinate 76,322,817 downwards.
GGGGGTCTCCTCTTGAGGCTGGGGAATCACTGCATCAGCTGATGCCCTAGGAAAAAGGTAAGCCCTCATCATCTCACTTGGAAGATAAGGTCCAGAGGTGTTCTTCTGGAAGCCCCTTACCCAGGTACGAAGCTTCTCCCTTGCTATATCCATTGATTCCACCGTCCTAGGGGAATCAAAAGCCTCAGTAATCAGGTTAGAGCACACGGTACATACCTGAGGGTCCCAATACCGGAGATCACCCTTGGAGACAGCGCATGCTGCGTGCCTCCTACATAACTCATGTCCGCAGAAGTTCTTACTGCGGACGTTGCAGAAAACACTTCCGCACTTCGGATGATCCTCCTGTAAAGAGAAGAAATTTCCATGAGTATCAAGTGAACTACGTATCACTGGATATGCACAGTTTAGCATAATAAATCAGAAAGGAAAGACACACACTTGTGTTTCCTGCACAACCAATTGTTGCAGCCTTCCAGATAATAAAATCGTATGGTTAATCTGTCCTAGAGTAACCAATGAAAAATTTCCAGAGGAAACAGGTGTAGCTCACACCTAAGATATGATTTTAAAATACCGGATAATAGACAAGAAAGAACTCACTTTCTTATCTCTAAGGCAACACCAAAGGGCTGTGCAAGACAACACAAAAGTGTTAGAAAACACAGTGTTGTACTAATACTATACTATAGTTTTCTTCCTACAGTATATGGTATACTGAAGAATACTGGTACAGTATAGAAGGTAATGCGCCGGCCGGCACTTGCCGACCGGCACACACCATAACTAGCTTTAAAGTATACTACTTAACAGCTATAAGGCGGCAGAACGCTGGTTCAAATGCATGTGCCGGCCAGCAGTAACTGCCGGCCGGCAACAGCCAATGTCGGCCGGCAATGACTGCCGGCCGGCAACTACACAAGGTATCACCCGGCTGCCGGCCACCGCTCATAGCGACCGGCAGACAAGGGCTTGATAATAGCCGGCCGGCAAAGGTAAACAACCGAAGCCGGCCAGCAGCAAAAGAACCAGAGAACTTCGACTGCCCGGCTGCCGGCCTCATAGGCCGGCAGCCGGGTCGGGTACAGCACTAGAAGAAAACAGAATGGATGCCAGGATAAGAGAGTATACTACCTCCAAGCCCGGCAATCCGAAAGAGTGCATATAAGGAAGGGGAGAATCTAATTCAGGCTTCCTGACCAATGCCGTCTGGCTCTACAGATAGACATGGATGAGGGACCAAGGGAGGTCCGGGCAGCACTCAAAGCAGAAGATCTTTGCCGGCCGGCACACTCTGCCAGTCGGCAAGGGACTGAGTCAATTCCACATCCTAACCTATACTAGGTCCAGATGTAGAATGACGTACAGTACTGTAACGGCTTGGCCATTACAGAGATAGAGGGGGAAGGGACAAAGAGGGTCCTACCAACCTTGCTTTAGTAAAGAATCACCAGCAGCCAAGAAAACTCATCTTAGTCTAAGGGAGATCCAAGGAGGGAGGCCAGCAATACTTGCCAACCCCCACTGAACCAAAGCAAGGAAGGTGTTGCTACTCCCAGGGAAAGGATCTTATCCTCCCACCGAGAACAGCAATAAGGACTAGTCTGCTAGATCACAAAAGAAGGAATCATCTCGTACAGAATCCTTCGGCAGTGACCTAAGGAGGCTAAGCCTCCTATGTCTGCGTCAGACTAGCGAGGGAGACTCTACCCCAAGCCAGACAAACACAGACTCAGACTAAAAAACTCTGATGTTCTGCCCCTCTCTGAAGCCAGACTTACTGGAACAGGAAGATACAGTAACACCCCAATATAGTTGTATCGAAAGTTAATTCAGATAAACCACTAGGGTTAAGCCCAAGGCTTAAACAGAGGGAAAGGGATTGCATACCTTCTCCGAAGAAAAGAAAGCAACCGGGGAGTATGAGAAAGTATACTAAGGCTCCATAGGCAACTTAGCCTAGGCACCAAGAGAATCGGTTACCTAAATCACCGAAACTCACTCGTATACTATCTTGGAAATAATCAATATAATCTTAAATGTATAAAACTGCCAAAAGCTTCAATAAAATTTCAAAAACACTCGGAAATCCAAAAATCATGCAGGAAAGTACTAGGGCCTAACGACTAGGCTACATGGTCTAGCGTAGGCCAGAATTGGCGAATACTTCGCCAAAACAAATACTAAAAGCACGAAAAAGGAAATCCTATGTAACGCTGAACAGCTAAAATTATTAAAGCAAAACAGCCGGGAACATCGCTCTGGCTAACTAAAACTCATACCTAGCGAGCGACAGCGTCCAGGACGCCTCCGGTAGGCAACGGCTCTTGTAACAAAGATTATTACTATTAATCACTTTAAAAATTACCAAGAGCCTACATTTATACATAAAAGAAATAATACTCAACTTATCAGAGGCAGACGAAGTTGGAGAAAGCATAATAAATCGATTAAATCCAAGATTTTGAGAGAAACACAAGAAAAAACACCGAGTTGTTAAGCTACGCAAAAAGGAATACAGATGGCGCCAGAATCGGCGCAATGCACGTTTACGAAACGGGGGAAGAGAGCGCATTGCGAACGGCTCTCCTTTTTCTTTCTCGTTTTCGTTTTCTTGCCAATTGACCCCTTCGAAGTGTTATCTCTGTTCGGGGTGCAGATTGCCATGTGGCGTGTCAAGAATACGTCCGCTGATATTTCGCGATATCCCTGGTACTTTCATTAGGGATATTCGCTCCAGGAGTTAGAATTCTGGGTACCTTAAGGTAAATTCTCTGGGAATATCGCCGTAGTTGTAATATACCCTAGGAAGCTACCCTATAGGAACTTCCATCAGGACGACATGGCTTGAGCCCAAAAATATATATATGTACATATATATATACAATTGTGTATATGTATATATATATATATATATATATATATATATATATATATATATATATATATATATATATATATATATATATATATATATATATATATTGTGTTCCTAAAATGTCCTTACCTTTTAATTGGTCCTCACTGATTTATAATTTTATAAAAAAAAAAAAAACTTTATTTAAATTAAAAAGTGTTGATGGAATCAATAACTATACTTCTTTTTGTCTATTCACTTATTCTATTAATGTGGCTATGAGAATGAGACAAGCAAAGGAGCATTCGTCCACCGAGGCTCTTCGAAGTATCCAGGACTGTTTTAGCAAATTATTTTCACTTATATTCATCACGTTTATATATATATATATATATATATATATATATATATATATATATATATATATATATATATATATAAATATATATATACATGTGTGTATACATGTACATATATATATATATATATATATATATATATATATATATATATATATATATATACATGTGTGTACATATATATATATATATATATATATATATATATATATATATATATATATATATATATATATATATATATATATATATATATATATATATATATATATATATATATATATATATATATATATATATATATATATATATATATATACATATATATATATATATATATATATATATATATATATATATATATATATATATATGAAAAGGTCATGAGAGAAATAATAAAGAGTCATGTCTCCCATGATAATAGGAACACAGAGGCCATTTTGACTATTTATTATCAAACTAACAAAACGAGGTCTCTGATCATGAGGAACAACTCAGCCCTGCCAGCTCAGGATATTCTCAGACAGACCAACATGGTGTATTCCTACTTATGCCCTGTTCCAGGATGCTCAGGACGTTACATAGGAATGACCACCATGCGTCTGTCAAATAGACTGTCTTGTCATGTCCAACAAGGTTCAATAAAAGCTTATGCCCTCCACGTCCACAACAACAACATGAAACGTGAGGAAATAATCAAGAACACCGAGATCATAGGCCGTGCTCCAGATTGCAGGAGACTTCGCATATTGAAGCTCTTCTTATTCAGAGAGAAAAGCCGACTTCCAACATTACCCAGGAAATGTTCTTCCTCCCCTCCTGTCGAAGGAACAACACACAGTAAAGTAACCCAACCAACCATGCCACCTCACACCAGGACAACCCAACAAGACATAACCAACCCCAACAGCTTTGATCAGTGACATGATAGTCTGCCTAGCCTATATACCCTCTCAGCGAGCGCTCCCACCAATCAGAGCCCAGCTCCCAGAGGGCAAGATGGTGACTCAACACCCAGACACCCAGGTGTGAGTGGGAAGGCAGTCTGACTGTTCTACAGCCGCTCTCGGCGAGCGGCCTAGCAATGAAGATAAGCCATTCTATTTGCTCCACCCACGATGCTCGAGGTAGCCAATGAAAAATTCGCTGGCTCTCTGCCTAAGCCAAAATTGCCGTATATAAGGACGTACCTCTCATCATTTCTAACACCCAAGCCTTAGGAAGGGAGACAGCACTTCCGAAAGTCGTATCTTGTTCTCTGTAGTCTTTTACCCGAATTGTAAATGTTACTTGATTTGTGAATTTTACATTAAAACCTTGACTCGCCACCTATTCCTGAATTTGATTACCCACCATGAATTATGAATTTTGCTCAGTTACTGGCTGTATGCAATAGTCCTGGAAAGAAGATAATTAGAGCCATCGAGAAGATGGAGTATAAGATTAATGTATCTGAGGCCGCCATTATTTTCAACAAAACTATTATTATTATTATTATTATTATTATTATTATTATTCATCCAAAATCGATAACCGCATATGAACATACGTGTGTTTGTGTGTGTACCCTATATATATATATATATATATATATATATATATATATATATATATATATATATATATATATATATATATATATATATATATATATATATAAATTTATATATATATATATATATATATATATATATATAATATATATATATATATATATATATATATATATATATATATATATATATATATATATATATATATATATATATATATATATATATATATATATATATATATATATATATATATATATATATATATATATATATATATATATATATATATATATGTAGAGTACACACACAAACAAACGTATGTTTATATATATATATATATATATATATATATATATATATATATATATATATATATATATATATATATATATATATATATATATATAAAAATAAGCCATATATATTTTGATATATTAATGTCTGGATTCTCTTAACGACCTCGGGATCAGAGCCCCAGGCGAAATCTCACAAAGACAAGAGCTTGGCTCCGGCCGGGAATCGAACCCTGGTCGGCAAGCTTATAGAGACAGTGACTAACCCATTCGGCCACGCAGGAAGATAAAAGTCAATGACAATTCCACTGTACTTATACCCGTCGAATTCAGGTATTATGTACTTAGAATTGAAATCAACCCATCCTCACCATCGTAGCTAATTGGTAGTTTGTTACTTGGCATTCAATTAATGATAAATTTTGCACATTTTTACGTGTTTTTCATATTCAAATAAGCCATATATATTTTGATATATTAATGTCTGGATTCTCTTAACGACCTCGGGATCAGAGCCCCAGGCGAAATCTCACAAAGACAAGAGCTTGGCTCCGGCCGGGAATCGAACCCTGGTCAGCAAGCTTATATAGACAGTGACTAACCCATTCGGCCACGAAGGAAGATAAAAGTCAATGACAATTCCACTGTACTTATACCCGTCGAATTCAGGTATTTTGTACTTAGAATTGAAATCAACCCATCCTCACCATCGTAGCTAATTGGTAGTTTGTTACTTGGCATTCAATTAATGATAAATTTTGCACATTTTTACGTGTTTTTCATATTCAAATAAGCCATATATATTTTGATATATTAATGTCTGGATTCTCTTAACGACCTCGGGATCAGAGCCCCAGGCGAAATCTCACAAAGACAAGAGCTTGGCTCCGGCCGGGAATCGAACCCTGGTCGGCAAGCTTATATAGACAGTGACTAACCCATTCGGCCACGAAGGAAGATAAAAGTCAATGACAATTCCACTGTACTTATACCCGTCGAATTCAGGTATTTTGTACTTAGAATTGAAATCAACCCATCCTCACCATCGTAGCTAATTGGTAGTTTGTTACTTAGCATTCAATTAATGATAAATTTTGCACATTTTTACGTGTTTTTCATATTCAAATAAGCCATATATATTTTGATATATTAATGTCTGGATTCTCTTAACGACCTCGGGATCAGAGCCCCAGGCGAAATCTCACAAAGACAAGAGCTTGGCTCCGGCCGGGAATCGAACCCTGGTCAGCAAGCTTATATAGACAGTGACTAACCCATTCGGCCACGAAGGAAGATAAAAGTCAATGACAATTCCACTGTACTTATACCCGTCGAATTCAGGTATTTTGTACTTAGAATTGAAATCAACCCATCCACACCATCGTAGCTAATTGGTAGTTTGTTACTTGGCATTCAATTAATGATAAATTTTGCACATTTTTACGTGTTTTTCATATTCAAATAAGCCATATATATTTTGATATATTAATGTCTGGATTCTCTTAACGACCTCGGGATCAGAGCCCCAGGCGAAATCTCACAAAGACAAGAGCTTGGCTCCGGCCGGGAATCGAACCCTGGTCGGCAAGCTTATATAGACAGTGACTAACCCATTCGGCCACGAAGGAAGATAAAAGTCAATGACAATTCCACTGTACTTATACCCGTCGAATTCAGGTATTTTGTACTTAGAATTGAAATCAACCCATCCTCACCATCGTAGCTAATTGGTAGTTTGTTACTTGGCATTCAATTAATGATAAATTTTGCACATTTTTACGTGTTTTTCATATTCAAATAAGCCATATATATTTTGATATATTAATGTCTGGATTCTCTTAACGACCTCGGGATCAGAGCCCCAGGCGAAATCTCACAAAGACAAGAGCTTGGCTCCGGCCGGGAATCGAACCCTGGTCGGCAAGCTTATATAGACAGTGACTAACCCATTCGGCCACGAAGGAATATAAAAGTCAATGACAATTCCACTGTACTTATACCCGTCGAATTCAGGTATTTTGTACTTAGAATTGAAATCAACCCATCCTCACCATCGTAGCTAATTGGTAGTTTGTTACTTGGCATTCAATTAATGATAAATTTTGCAAATTTTTACGTGTTTTTCATATTCAAATAAGCCATATATATTTTGATATATTAATGTCTGGATTCTCTTAACGACCTCGGGATCAGAGCCCCAGGCGAAATCTCACAAAGACAAGAGCTTGGCTCCGGCCGGGAATCGAACCCTGGTCGGCAAGCTTATATAGACAGTGACTAACCCATTCGGCCACGAAGGAAGATAAAAGTCAATGACAATTCCACTGTACTTATACCCGTCGAATTCAGGTATTTTGTACTTAGAATTGAAATCAACCCATCCTCACCATCGTAGCTAATTGGTAGTTTGTTACTTGGCATTCAATTACTGATAAATTTTGCACATTTTTACGTGTTTTTCATATTCAAATAAGCCATATATATTTTGATATATTAATGTCTGGATTCTCTTAACGACCTCGGGATCAGAGCCCCAGGCGAAATCTCACAAAGACAAGAGCTTGGCTCCGGCCGGGAATCGAACCCTGGTCGGCAAGCTTATATAGACAGTGACTAACCCATTCGGCCACGAAGGAAGATAAAAGTCAATGACAATTCCACTGTACTTATACCCGTCGAATTCAGGTATTTTGTACTTAGAATTGAAATCAACCCATCCTCACCATCGTAGCTAATTGGTAGTTTGTTACTTGGCATTCAATTAATGATAAATTTTGCACATTTTTACGTGTTTTTCATATTCAAATAAGCCATATATATTTTGATATATTAATGTACAGTGGAATTGTCATTGACTTTTATCTTCCTTCGTGGCCGAATGGGTTAGTCACTGTCTATATAAGCTTGCCGACCAGGGTTCGATTCCCGGCCGGAGCCAAGCTCTTGTCTTTGTGAGATTTCGCCTGGGGCTCTGATCCCGAGGTCGTTAAGAGAATCCAGACATTAATATATCAAAATATATATGGCTTATTTGAATATGAAAAACACGTAAAAATGTGCAAAATTTATCATTAATTGAATGCCAAGTAACAAACTACCAATTAGCTACGATGGTGAGGATAGGTTGATTTCAATTCTAAGTACAAAATACCTGAATTCGACGGGTATAAGTACAGTGGAATTGTCATTGACTTTTATCTTCCTTCGTGGCCGAATGGGTTAGTCACTGTCTATATAAGCTTGCCGACCAGGGTTCGATTCCCGGCCGGAGCCAAGCTCTTGTCTTTGTGAGATTTCGCCTGGGGCTCTGATCCCGAGGTCGTTAAGAGAATCCAGACATTAATATATCAAAATATATATGGCTTATTTGAATATGAAAAAACACGTAAAAATGTGCAAAATTTATCATATATATATATATATATATATATATATATATATATATATATATATATATATATATATATATATACATATATATATTCATATATTATTATGAATTTTGCTCAGTTGCTGGCTGTATGCAGTAGTCCTGAAAAGAAGATAAGTAGAGCTATCGAGAAGACGGAGTATAAGATCAATTCAACTGAGGCAGCCATTATTTTCAACAAAACTATTATTATTATTATTATTATTATTATTATTATTATTATTATTATTATTTCCAGATGTTAAGGATCATACGTGTGTTTGTGTGTGTGTATATATATATATATATATATATATATATATATATATATATATATATATATATATATATATATATATATATATATATATATATATATATATATATATATATATATATATATATCATCATTATTATTATTTTTATTATTATTATCAATGCTAGAGTTATTTTATTAATTCTAGTGGTGATATTAATAGTAGTATGAATTAGGAAAATTATTCATATTTTTATTTTGATAATAGTTATATGACAGATTTATTTCATTAATAATAATAATAATAATAATAATAATAATAATAATAATAATAATAATAATAATAATAATAATGTATACAAAACGATTCAGTGTAATAGAATTGGCAAACATTATATTAGAGATATATTTCACTGTTTGAAGCTAGAAAGCAAAGTTGTAAAAATAGCCATGGGAAACGTTCAAATAACTTTCAATTGAAATAATGTAATAAGTAATAATGAATTGTTTAAAAATTCATACTCTTAGGTAAAAAGAGTATCATAAAGTATTTAAAAAGTATTGCTCATTGTCGGTACATTAATATTATAAATCTAACTGACGTTTTGTAGCTTCCTCTGAACAAGAATTGGCGTGAAATGTTGGCTAGCGAACGTGTTACATACACGCTCCTAAAATGTAACGTTATTGTTTTCTCTTTTTTCTCCAGCTGTCACTTGCATTAAGGATATAAACCTGTTTTAGCTTGCTATCGCATGCTTTGTACTGTTTAAATTTAGAGTCCTTCTTGTTCTCAACTATATGTATATGAATTCATTGTCTTCTTGAATAAAATCATTTGCATTCTTCTGGCCTCTCAATTATCGCCCAACAGTGACCTTGCATAATTGGTGACTGCTGGAGGACCAGCTCCCTCATGCCTTGCCCTTCACTGCTGTGTCTTACTGTTTGACTATGCCTCTCAAAACCGATCACTCTTCTATCCACACCATATCGAGGAAACTACCACCCTTCGCTAGTACCGAGGAACTCGTTGGTTTCATCTCCCTGAGGCTCAGTTTTACATCAAGGGCGTAACTTGCTTAAGAACAAAAGTAAACTATGTCCTTGGACACTTTCCTGGAAATCTCGTATTGGCTTATTGACCACAGGGACAACCCTATAGCGCACGACGCCCTCAAAACACCTCCTGGAGCAGTACTCAATATCACCACCCACACAAATAAGCAAGCCTTTTCAGCACTCTCAACAACCGTTGGAGGACGAAAAGGCTTCACTAGGCTTCAAGGAAATGCCCAGTACTGCTCGTCTGCAACTTGATACAGATGGCTCTCTCCAGGAGACGAACCTATTTTGTGGTTTTTGGATACAATGCCTACCTGAACATGTATTTGCCGCCATCCCCGATATCAATATTTTGCCCATGAAAAACATGATAACCAAAGTCGATGCCCTTATGGGCAACCACTTCAGTACCTTCAAGACCTCAATCAATGCCTCCACTATTAACAGAAGAGGAAATCTATATAATATGGAAATAAGCTGACGAAAATGTGGTATGACACCGACACCCACCCGCGACATGCTGAAATGGTTATAAAGCTACCCTCCACCCATATATGCTACCCCTGGCTCACGCCTAAATCAACGATCTCTACAGTAATTTACTGATACCCATCGATTGCACTTATGGTATCACCAATCCAGATTCCGAGCTACTTCGAAGAAATGTCCTACTTGTACAAAGTAAAGGTATTCTACATTCACTCTTGAAGGTGTATTGTCAGGTGCCCTTAAACCAAAAAGATATCCCAAAAACCTAAATCACTACCCTCTTTGGAACTTACACATTCAATTACTCCCGTTTTGACCTTCATAATGCTAGTGCCAGTTTTAAACACTCCATGGATAGTATCTCTGTGAACCTACCCATCTATGTATGTTACGTAAATAACATACTTGTGTTTTCTCCCTCCAAAGAGGAACACCTCCGTCACCAACACACTTTTCTCGACCCAATGCAACAGAGTGGCTTTGTAGTCTAGTACGACTAGTGTGCCTTTGGGACCAACGAAGTATCAATCTTGGGGCACCATATCCCCTACCTGAGAAGTGTCAGGTGTTCCGTACTTTCTCATGCCCTCGGCCCTCAAAATACTGAAAGAATTCTTTGGGTAGTTAAACTATAATCACCATTTTTTTCCAGCCATAGCCACCACTCTCGCACCCCACTTAGCCTCCCTGAATGGTAAGCCAAAAGACATGAAATGGTATCTGCTTAAGTAAGCGGACTTTTACAATGTAAAGAATGACATACCAGCTACTACTGGTCTCACTTAACCCGTGTCATATGTCTCTCTTTTTCTCTCCATTAATGTCATTGATGTTGAAATTGGTGTAGTCCTCAATTAGGTGTTCCGTGGTTCGCCTCGCCCATTGACCGTCTTCAGCCGAAAAGTGTTGAAGACGGAATCTACCCACTCTACCTTCCATCCCAAACTGCTGGTGGAGCATTTGGTATCCCATCACTTTTGCCACTTCATAGAGGTATGCCTTTTGTCATGTGAATACCATTACTTGACAGTTCGATACCTGGTCTGCCCATCAATGCCGACACCTCTCTGCTGTGGCTGAATACAAGTGAACCCTTCAACATGTACCTGGGGAAAAGAACCCAGTTCCTGCTGTACTTTCAAGAAACACATTAGCCACCATTCACCTGGGATTGGATTATAATGCATTGGCAGAAACCAAATGAAAAGATGTGAATTCAGAACTGGTAGGCCGCGACCATGGATACCTCCCTCCATGCAACCCCATCCCTCGCACTTATCTATTGTACAGCTACTGAAGATGAAATTAATTTGGCACGGCATTACTAAGAATGTTATGTATTGGGTTCCGTGCCTTTGCTTAATGCCCAGCTTCAGAAGTATATTGACACACAGATTTGGGGGTGGGGGCCCTTTCCTCAACCTCAGCGGTGTTTTGCCCATATTTGCGTTAATGTAGTAGGTCCCTTAGCCACATTACAAAGATGCTGTTACCTGAGTACCATCAGGGTGGATAGCAAGATTTGGTATCCCTTAGTATATTACTGTATATTACTTCTAACAAGGGCACCCCTTTCACCTCTCAATTATGAACATCATTAGAAAATCTCATGGGTATCACCCTACATCAGACAACCACCACAACTCTGCAGCCAACGGAATGGTTTAGTATTTTCATCGCAATTTAAAAAACCTTTGATGTCCCAATGCAATGATTCCAACTGATATAGTCAGCTTACCTGGGTCTTCTTGGTACTCAGACTACTCCTAAAGATTCCAAGAACTTCTCGGCAGTTGAAATGGTATATGGCAACCTGGTGGTCATCGCTGCCAAATTTTTTTCTCTTTTGACAATCTGCAGTGCCTTCGTCATATTGTGGGAGAATTTACTCCATGCCACTAGACCTAGAAGCCCCGAGCAAAGCAGCACATACTAACAGGTTTGCACATGGCAATGCACATTGTCCTGTGTAATAACACCACCACTGATAACAGCCCCTTACATGGGCCCTTTCATTGTGATCTGTCGAACAGCAAAGGCTTTATTAATATGACATCTGTAGCAGAGAAAACTGGGGGTTATTGATCAATTAAAACTTACGTATCTCCTTCAAGATGACTCACCTACAGCGCACCTCTAAGGAGCAGGGCACCCTATTTCACAGTTATGTATTTTCTAAGGGGAGCCATGGACTGCATGCATCTCATAAAAGTTGATAGAGTTTACAGTATTACTTTTTTTATCTCTTAATCGTCCCCACACTAATATTACAAACGTGCTTATGTTTTCTATCGCATGCTATGTACTGCTCAAATATTGTGAAATTTTTTTCACAGATATCTACATGTAAACTAGTTGCCTTGTTGATAAAGTCAGTTGTAGTTGACTCGCCTCTCTATTATCACCTAACAGCGACCTCGCACATATAACTCCCTAGTTATGTGAACATTGTTATTTCTGTTTAAAATTTCAATTCCAAAAATACATAATAACTGTTTATAATCAAGCATATATATATATATATATATATATATATATATATATATATATATATATATATATATATATGTGTGTGTGTGTGTGTGTGTACATATATACTGTATATCTATCTATCTATCTATATATATATATATATATATATATATATATATATATATATATATATATATATATATATATATATATATATATATATATATATATATATATATATATATATATATATGTATATATATATATATATATATATATATATATATATATATATATATATATATATATATATATTAGTGTGTGTGACTCGTAAAAGATGACGTATAAGAATTTAGATGCATTTGCACACACGTGCATATACTCAAATTTAACCGTTCCCTCCCCCTCCTCTTTTAGTTTTCGGAGCACCTACTCTCACCAAGGTATGACGTATCCTCGAGCCTTTTCCAAAAGAGAATTATGTCTCTGTTTACCACTACTTACAATATAAACTCTTATTTGGTTACACCAATGGAGGGCGCGTTTTCGTAATGATTCTACTTGACATTAAATGTGTAAAGTATCATTATTTTCACTGTTATGATATCTATTGTTTGTATTTTAAATTTATATATTGTATGTGATTATTTGAGAAATATTAATGTTTAATGTTTTTCCCCCTATAGAGGAAAATATCTGGTCAAATGACGAGTGAAGATGTGAAGTACTAACAGATTTTTGTGACTTTTGGGTTAACGGGTTTGTTAATACAACCACCTCAAGAATGAAAGGTCAAAGTTTGAATCCTGCCGAAAATTGAGCAACAGAAACAAATTTCAATGATACTTGCATTGGCACTCTTTGGAGTCAGAGTAACTTCCATTGTTATATGATTATACATACACTCACTTCACTGTGTGTGTACGTGAAAAATACATCGATAGATTTATACAGGGTTGCCAAATAATTTTCATCAAGAATTGATGAATATTTTTTTTTTCATCACATTTCTGTTATAGTTTTGTTTAACTGATATGGTTCTCTAAGCACATTTCTATTATATTTCCGTATTTTATATATTTTTGTTGTTTTCAGTGGGAACTTTCACATCACTTGATCAATGGAACGAGGAAGCTTAACTGAACTGGAAAGATGCCCTCCAAACCTACATAATATATCTTAGTCTTCCACAAATACCTAAGACAGGTGCCTTTTATAATTGAAGTACAAAACCGGAAAAATTAAAATGTAAAATCATGAAACTCCCCATTCTAATTTTTTTCGTCATAGCTTATTTTATTTTTAGTGGTTTAAAACTGATTGGATTTGTTCTTAGATTCCCTTCACAAATCAGTTTTTCTAAAGCTTCATAATCCAAAGCAATAAAGTGTCTAGAATGGGTTTGTATTTATACTTTAACTTAAATCCTTATTTGATAAAACAATTATATCTGAATAATTCTTCTAAATAAAGTCAACTTTAAGTTGTGGATGTATTTCCAAACATTTGCGATGATTTTCTGGTTTATTAGTAATACAAGTGGGATATGTTTCACGTATTGTCAAGGTTATTTATATCTACTTTTATTTTCTGACTACAGAAAGAAAAAAAAATCTACACAAGTTCGCAACTGAGACAAAGAAGAGAGAAGGAATGCGCTTTGAAGAGTTCTCATCAGATATCAAGCAAAGTCAAGTAGCAGAAGTGTGGGATATCTTTCTTTTCGTTCAGCATCACCTCTTGAATTTCATCTTGGAAATGTTTAGATGTTTCATATTGTTCTTTTCAAATATTTACGTCTACTCTTTAATGCAATGAGAAAAGGCTCAGTATGTACTTTTTGTAGTTACCATCTCAACTTGGTTGAATCCTTTATGATTGTTACTCAGAAGAATATAAAAAAAGGTTTTTATTTACATAGTCGATAAGATTATTATCAATATTTCTTTGCTTAAAATTCATCAGCAATCAAAGCCCTTAGATTTGGTCTCAGTTTAATCTTATTAGATGTTCCTCAACTTTAATTCATATCTATATACTTCAATTTATAAAAACGGTATATTTAACTCTATATATCGTTCGTATAATTACATCTGTCTCTTTTGCAAAAGTAAACGTTATCAACGGACTTCAAAACGTTCTGAAATGTGAATGCTTCTTGGAAATTAGTGAAAGATGTGTAAATATTATTTAAAATAAACCCTACTCTGGAAAATTTTCAAAGGCATTCTTCAAGATAAACTATATTTGAATTAATTAAGAATGAGCTCCGTATCGATTTTCAAGTGATTTTAGTAGAACAAAATGGAAAGTGTACCAGGACTATCCCGCATCATGTATATGGAGTACACTGAATTTAGAACTGTTGATTAGATTTAATGTCTACAAGGACTGAACTAAACAAGCACACATAGATATACATACGCACACCCACACGTATTGAAATCAGCATTAAAAATATGTGGAAAACTTCTGAAACAAGATAAAGGAAAGCTATGAAAAAAGACCAAACATCTAATAAAGCAAAGAATGGAAATGAAGGTAAAATAAAAAAAAAGAGATGAAATACAACTAGACGAACTATTCAAAATAATAAACAAACTGTAAACCTAAGACATTCGTAAACGCAATTGGACCAGAATCAAGAAAACACTAAAGAAAGGAAGAAGCATCAAATTGATGAAAAATACCAGAAAAGGGACTCCAGTTCATGTTTGCTTTAAAGGATGAAAATACAAATAGTATCAACAATATATATTGAGTAATAAAAAATGCAAAGGATTTCTATACAATGCTATACAATAGTGAGGTAAAAAATAGTTTTGTCGACAGGAATAATAAAACACCTGAGCCAGTACTATACGTAACTACAGTAGAAGTAAAGGAAGTATTAAAAGACAAAAAAATTGGTAAAACGGCAGGAGAATATGCCCTAATTACTGATTTGCAAGAAAGCTCTATGCTGACATCTTGGAAAAACTACATTATCACACGAATTCATAAAAAGGGAGACATAAATGTCCTGAAAAAAAAAATTACCGAACAGTTAGTTTACTCTACGATATATAAAAAATACTTTCAAAGGTCATATTAGAGAGCTAGACTATAATCAACAAAGAGAACAGGCAGGCTTTATAAGTGGATATTGAACAACTGACTACTGATGAAATTCACAAAGTAATGGGTAAATCTAAAGAATATGACAAACCACATGTATGACATTCATAGACTATAAGAAAGCTTTTAATTCTCTCAAAACCTCATCAGTAATGAAAGCCGTTCAAAGACAAGGGATACTTGAATCTTATGTTAGAACACTTGAAAATTTCTATAAAGGAAGTACAACAATCATAAAACTGCTTAAAGATAATGAGAAAATTTCGATTGAAAAAGGAGTCAGACAGGGAGACCTCATATCTACTAAATTATTCATAGCATTCCTAAAAGAAGTTTTTAAGAATAATGATTGGGAAAGTATAGGAATTTATATTAATTGGGAATACATTAACAACTTAAGATTTGCACATAGCTGTGGTTAGTGAATCATGGGAGGAATTGCAAATGATGCTTGAGCATTCGAAGAAAGAAAGTAGAAATGTAAGACTGAAAATTAATATGAGTAAATGTAAGATAATGTTCAATAATAAGAGTTACGGACGAACTTCTGGGGATTTTTTATGGATATAGGTACTTACGACAGACTAAGCGTTTCACCTGGATATGATATAGAATTTAAAAGAAGCATAAGCAATGAATGAAGAGCTTACGGTAATCAAAATGAAATAATGGAAAGTAGAAGGCCAAATTCTCTAAAGGTCCTACTAAATTCAACTGATGCATCAGAGACTTGGAGCCTTACTGAATCCATAGAATGGATGGTAGTTATCACCCAAAGAGCTTATGGTAAAAATAAGGATGGACAGAACACTAAGACACAGGAAAAAAGAACAACATGAATACGACAGGAAAGTAAAGTAGTAGATATACTAACGGTTCTTAAGAAAAAAAAATGGACATGGAAATAAAGGGAATAGAAAGGCAACAGACACAAGTGGAAGGACATATCTGAGTCCTTTTTTTTTCTACAATGGACCAGGAATGGATGATGATGATATGTACAGTATATATACACTCATATGTTAACCCAAAAATAGTTTTTATACCGATATCTGTATTCCTTTTGAATAAATATAAGCCCTTCTCCTTGGGCAAGGATTTGAGCTTTCTCCCCTCGAGATATGACAGAAATCAAAGGCTTGTTTACCTCTGCTTAGGAGACCACCCACTCCCACTCCCATAACTTCATTCCTCCCTCACCACCCTATCTCTGCTTTCAGCCAGCTATGAAGTAATACCTCTTCTCTCTCTTTCTCTCTCGTTTACAACAAAGTTGTTTACCACCATTCCTTATTCAAACCAAAACCAAAAGATACATGATAACTCTACTTTAGTTTCCAGTCTCACTCTTCGAATTTATTATATTTTCATCGTATATAATATTTAAGATACATTATTTCTCTCTAGTGTTACAGGTACAAGGAATTGTATGCACGTGTTTCATATACGTACATTGTAACAGTATTTCTCCTTTTTTTTATCGTAGATGGAACTCTACAACTCACTGTCAACAGAACCGGTTTGAGATTGTTTTATTTTGCATTGGTCTGTTTGAATTCTTGTGACCTTCTTACACTAAAACTATTAAATAAAAAGCTTGCTGTCAGTTAAAATAAAGTTAGCTGCATTAATGCCATATCTCAGTATTCACCTAACTGTCGATAGGCACACCTGGGACCCGCAGAGTTTCCAGTCCCTCCCGCCTGCTCCATCACTGCAGTGCCCTATTGTATGAGGATGCCGCAAACCGAATAGGGATTTTTGGGACACGCTGCCTTAATGAAACTACCATCCTTAGCAAGCGGAGAAGCGTTCATCTGTTTCTAGTGTCATGAAGTCGAGTTTCACATCCATGACATGACTCGGTCAAGCACTAAAGCATATTACATTCTCACAGCGATCCTCTGGGATACGTTCCCAGAAATCTCTGACTAGCTCTGCATGCAAGGGGACACCCCAATAACGTACAAAGACCTCAAATCATGCCTCCTGGGGCAGTATTCACCATCACCGGCCGCCCACATAGTGAAAATTTAATCAGCTCTCTGAGCAACCTTTTATGTACCAAAGACTTCACTTGCCCTCAGAAAAAAGTACAAGTATCGCTCGCCTGTAACCTGTCACAAACGGCTCTCCTCGTAAAGTGAATCAACTTCGTGCACACTGTCGATACTCACAGAATGCTTTATGCCATCGTTCTTTTTCCACACATTATCTTAAATTTTTTTTAGCTTCCTTCTACTCAAGGTGAAACTCTATTCATCATTTATTCTAAGAACTTAAGCTTTGACTACTAAGGTAGGTTTTAACTCCTTTACAAACGTCACTAGCTTTGTATTTTCTTCTTCCTTACTGCGCCCCTCTATTTACCTGGACTTGCTGCTGTACTGTACCTCTTTCTATATAACCGAATGGGGTGAACCAGATGCTGTCTGGTTCAATGGGTTAGCTGCTCACCTCCCCACCCTCCGTCACCTTTTTCATGGACCTAAAAAGAAACCGGGTGCCTCAAATTTACAAAGCGAAAAGTATATTAGCAAACAAATAAATAAAAGTTGGTGCATATGCTTCATTCTTAAACCCTTAATCCCCTACAAATAATTGAATAAAATATTTTTTTTTATTATTTATCTCCTTATCATGAAACAACTATAAACTAAGAGTAGTCTATCACCTACGGGTTATATGACTACAAGGTCCCATGCTTGGCCTCAAGAGACAGGCAATCTTCGAAAACAATATGTTCTTCTGAGTCAAAATACAATCTCACTATAAGGCTTTTTCTACCAAGTAGTCTAGTTAGCTGACGAGATTTTTTAACTTTAGTTTACGCTTCCTAAGCAAACAGTTCCGCGTGATCTATAGTGTACTTGCCTCTGTAGCCGATTTCTAGATAAGAAAATGTAAATAGAATTGGCATAGGGGATGGAAAGGTTCAACCAAAAATGTTTTCTTGAAATGTTAAAGCCTGCTAGAACTGTGAAACTTTGGCAAGCATTTAGAAACAAAATTAGGTTACACCAATTGTTGATTTTTTTTTTTTTTGGAGGGGGCGGGGTGGGGTGGGGTTGGATTTTGGCTAAACCTCATTATTTAGTCCTAAATAAAATCAAGGATTAGTCAGATCAATTTGGGCTACAAAAGAAATTAGTTATGGAATTAATTCCATCTATTTACATAGGAATATCCCTCAATTTTTGGGAACAAAAGGAACGAAATGGGACTTTTCCTCTCTTTGCTCCTCTCAGCTTCACGAGAGATTCAGTCAAGTTTGGCTGATACTGCTAGTGTGCCACAGCCCACCAACCTATTATCCACCACAAATTAAGTTTCATACGATTATTCCCATAAGGCTGCTACCTCAGTGGTCACCAAGGTGACTGGAGGAAGCAACAGGATCTACTTGAACTGCATCACAATCGCTTGCCATTCATTCCTAATTCTAGCATACTGCCTTGCCTCTCTTACATCTATCATCCTTCCACTCATAGCTTTCTTTACTCCTTTCATCAACCCAAACCTCCTGTACTTCTATCATCAACTCTTGCATTTATCACCTTCTTCAGTGGACAGCCACTTTCCATTCTCTCTACATGGCCAAGCCACCTCAACAAATTTATATCCACCCTAGCTACTAAATAATTTCTCACCCCCACTACTTTATTCCTAACCTTTGAAGTCAGGGTGAAAACGGGTGTAAGGAATTATCAATTGTCCAAAAAAGGGAAAATTTATTAACCACTGAATTTTAAACATTAGGAATCTTTGAAGCTGTAAATTTACTAAAAACTATAATCGATATCACTCAAAAGTAATCATTTGAAGGCAAAGTTTAATAATGTATTTTAAGAGACATATGAGCCATGTGTTGAAATGTGTAATCAATTAATTATTCTCTTGCTTGAGGGTATACTCGGACACACTATTCTATCTTATTTGTCTTCCTCATGCTTTGTTAAAATTCTTATAGTTTATGTAGGATATATTCATTTTAATGTTGTTACTTGTCTTAAAATATTTTATTTTCCTTTTTTTTCCTCACTTAAGTATTTTCCCTACTGGAGCCCTTGGGCTTATAGCATCCTGCTTTTCCAACTGGGGTTGTAGCTCAGCAAGTAATAATAATAATAATAATAATAATAATAATAATAATAATAATAATACTAATCAATATATTATCAACCATTACGAGAAAAGTTGATGTATATGTAAATATGTCAAATAAGTTTCCGTCTGAATATTAATTACATCTAACCTTGGCACTGTTTTGTAATGGAACCACATCAAAGTGATATCTTCAACCATTAACAAGAGTTTCATTATGAAAATGGTTGTGTGAGCAACAACGTTTATTAACGTGTGCGATTGATATACTGCAATTTTCTGTGTTATGCTTTCATCAACAGCAGAATTAATTTTGATTTATGACATGAAATGGTAATATAAGAGGATTTAATTTTCCTATTGTCATGCATCACAATATTTTACGAAAAAAAAAATAAAAAAATCAGTCAAAGGTTCTTAATCTCATAAGATAGTATACCATAGACGAATTCTTTCTTCGCTGTTACTTATTTTGCAATTTAATATGAGTTGATAAGATATTATCGATTATCAAGCTCTCCAAGTCAGTAATTTTACAAGAAACTATGAATATTTTTTTTTTTATTTCAGCAATAAATAAAAATGAAGGAAATGAGGCGAGGTTTTCAAATCAAGTGTTGAAAACGTAACATTAGGATTTGATGGACACACCTTATATATCATATGGTATAATACACACACAAACACACACACACACACACACACACACACACATATATATATATATATATATATATATATATATATATATATATATATATATATATATATATATATACATATATATATATATGTATATATATTTATATATATGTAAATACATGTATATATACATATATATATACACACACACACATATATATATATATATATATATATATATATATATATATATATATATATATATATATATATATATATATATATATATATATATATATATATATATATATATATATATATATGTGTGTGTGTGTGTGTGTGTTTGTGTGTGTGTATATATATGTATATATATACGTATATATATATATATATATATATATATATATATATGTGTGTGTGTGTGTGTGTGTGTGTGTGTGTTTATATACAGTATATATATATATATATATATATATATATATATATATATAGAGAGAGAGAGAGAGAGAGAGAGAGAGAGAGAGAGAGAGAGAGAGAGAGAGAGAGAGAGAGATAAATGGGGAAGTATTAATTTTAAAGCTCAACATACAAATGACTAGCAAAATCTAACACAGGCCCTTTGCGTCAATAGTCTTAGGTCGAGAGGATATATGTATATATACATATGTCCTAATTGGTGTATGTAGATGTCTTGTATATCAAGGTAAATGAACTCAAAATTCATGAGTATTCCACAA
>NC_090726.1:76271461-76298961 GCF_036898095.1 Palaemon carinicauda | reverse complement strand
CCCATATTATATTGTTGGAATTTTGTGCGATTATTGGCCCCAATGGTTTGTATATAGGCAAATTATATTGTTAAATACAATTCAGTTGCATTCATCTCACCTTCTTGTGAGTGCATAACACCTACCTCAAGACACTGGTGACCTCGGGATGATCTGCTCTCCACCGTCTTTTCACCCAACGCTGGGTATTACCCTTTTTCGATGCCACTCACTAATTCTGACTCCTTAACACACACTTCAATAATGAAAGTGCCACTCTTCGCCAGCAGAGAAGCATCTGTCTTGTTCGAGCGCACTGAAGCTCAGCTTTTCTTCCTATCGTCCTGATATATGATAAAGAAAAGGGGTTTTATCTTGTTTTTAAAATCTTTTCGGTACAATTTCACTATGCATTGAAAACCAACTTTTCCCATTTCTTGCATTCATTTCTTTAGCTATCACGATATTTTTGTAAAAATTGTAATAGGCTTCGATCTATTTCTTAGAAGCTTGAGAATCTGTTCCCTAGCCTACTTTATTAAATAATTTTAAGTAATTCGTAAAAATCTCTCCCAGCTATCGTACCCGACGTATGTCATAGAAAAGGCCACCAACAAAGCCAACTCATTATATTATAATGATCATTATATTTCCAACAAAAGAGATCTTCAAAATAAGATAAAACTCCCATTATAAGAATGTATAGAAAATATAACAAATGATATCAAAAGTGACAGCCCCTTTGCTTTTTCATATTCCTAGACCATAGGAAACGCCCTTATCAATGTTCATCAAAATAAAAGAGATATAGAATCCAGAGTTTACAAAGTACCATGCGGAGATAGTGAAAAAATCTGTTGGGCAAACGGACCGTTCTCTATCTCAAATATTATCTGAACACAAAAAAACCGTCAGGTGTGGCTTTGAAAACTCGGGGATTTTCATTCATCTTTGATATTTATGGTACCAGAGTAACTGGAGTGAGTCATCTTTTGCTTTTTAAGAGTACCTGTACGTACAGAAGGAAGATCCTGGAATCAGCCATCATAAATCAATCAAACACAATTAACTTATCTTGCAGTCAATGTAAAAGTGTACTAGTGGACAACACTCTTCTCGACCCGATTATAAAGAAGATTATCCACCGAGACCGACCACCTCCAAGCCGCTCAATTATATGAAGACGCACCTGGATGGAATTAAATTGGGCTAATCCTTCCAGCACTTAATACAACTTTAGAACAATTGAAAACGCCCTTTTGCTTTCATCTGCACCAACTGTACAGAGGAAGGTCAAGAATATACAGCTTGTAGCTCCCAGACTCCAAAATGCATAAATTGCATCGGCCCTTACATAACCCTGTTAGCCTTGTGTCCAATTAAAAAAAAAATTGGAGTAAAGGAATAAATAAAACAATGAAGAAAAGGCCCCAAAACCCCACAGACAGGGTAGACATATGTAAACATGGTAGCTCAGGTAATAAACACGCCCCCTCCCCAAAATGGAACAACAAACCCAACTGTAGGCCTACCCATTAATATAATAATGACAATATTAACAGCCCTAATTAGTGCCTATATTCAGAAAGCTATTGGCCTAGGCTCGTTCCAGGAAACCATAGACGAGATCTATGAATTAAATGCTCTACCAAAGGTAAAACTGTCATAAAGAATGGCAGAAAATAACAAAGCAGTCCTAGCCCACTTAGGGATGACCCTCCCACACCAGACAAAAGAAAACCCCGAAACTACCCCAGAAGACCCAGCAGTGGAATCTGATGAGCAGATAGATTCCGAAGAAGAGGAAGAAATGGAAATTAACGATGAAAATGAGGAAGAACAAAAGAAAAAGTAAACCCCCAAGGAAACCCCAACAGCAACATCAATCCCCAAATGTAGAACAAAAGAAAGGGAATTAAAACAGAAAGGCTAAAGAGAAAGAAAGAAAACGAGAAGTGTCCCATGAGGAGCAGAATATGCAACTATATGTTTCATAGGAACATCACCTGTGCCCCCCAAAAGTCAAAAGACAGGAAAGAAGCAATAACGCTATGTGATAAGTTGGAGAGTAAACCTTCTTCATAATAATCCTAGACTTATTAGTATAAGTCAAATATACAGTAGAGCCATGAACGTAAGCTAATGCTACAAACTCCAAAGGAATACTGCCCTTAGGCTTAACAGTAAGGTTTAAATTTATGTAAGATAATTATCATAACAACTATTTACATAAATGAATAGTTAGGTAGTAAAGGATGCTAGACTGCTTAATGAGCAACAACTCGTTTCATTTCCCCTTTTTCCAAAAGAAGTTTATATGTACAGTAAATTAGTTTAATAACCAATAAAATAACTATATATAAATACCAATGCTTAAAACAGTCATTAATATACAAATAAACTTCAATGGATATGTACTATCAATGATCATCTATGCCATAACGTTTAGGTTTACTCTTGAAGCATATTGAACGTCTATTTTGGATTTCAGGCTCGGATATCTTAAGAACATCGTCCTCCAAATAGGCTTCTTTAACGACAAGTGGCTCACAGGCATCATCGGTTCTCAGCTCAGGTTTACTCTTTTCTTTTTGTTGTGGACTGCAGCTCCGTATTAAACTCTGCTCTTGTATGATCTGTTCCAGATCACTATCGTCCAATTGCTCGTCAGTATCAACCTCAGTGTTCTCCAAGTCATTTGAACATCTCTCTCCTGTAGCCAATAACTGCTGTCGATTTCTTCTATACTCTCTATTCCCCACCTTGACTTTGTAAGATCTAGGAGCGACTTCTCCCATGCAAAGTGCAGGAGTCCATATCTTACTACCTGGCAGTCTGAGGCGTACCACCTCTCCTGCGAGTATAGGCTTTAATGCACGTGTCCCTCTTTTATAGTAATGGGTCTGCTTTTCCTTTTTTTTCCAAGATAACTAAAGAATCTTGTTGTGTCGGATATCCAGGCTTTAGTAATGATGACATGCAGGGCATGATAGTTTTACAATGTCTATCCATAAGTCTTTGGGCTGGGCTAGTCAACATGCCTTCTGTTGCCGTGTTATTCCAGTTAAGTAAAGCCAAAAACTCTGATTCTCCAGTCAGTTTACACTTTGCGAACATTTTCTTTACTATTTTCACAGCATTCTCGGACTTTCCATTTGATTGTGCATACCTTGGACTAGAAGTAATGTGTTCAAAAGACCATGTCTTTGCAAAAGAACGGAATTCTGATGTGATAAATTGTGGCCCATTATCTGTTACTAATTGGTCCGGTATTCCATGACGAGAAAATATAATTTGTAGTTCTCTAATGATGGCTGTCAATGTCGCATTATTTACTGTTCATACTTCAAGAAAACTGCTAAAATAATAAGCCACTATAAGGAGTATTCGATTATCAATATGACATAGGTCAGCTCCTACTTTTGACCATGGACGAAGGGCAAACTCATGACTTTTCATCGATTCTTTAGGAGGAAGGTCTCTAATTGACAAACAAGCATCACACTGTTGAACCAATGCTTTCAGATCGAGGACATTCCTGGCCAGAACAGCGCTTCTCTCATCCTTCTTAGACAACCCTCCACTCCAATGTGTTCTTTATGCGCAATGTCCAACATCGGTTTCCTGAGACTCTTGGGAACAATTACACAATTTCCTTTGAACAGTAAACCATCTTCAGTATGCAGTTCATCTCTATAATTATAAAAAGATCTAGCACACTCAGGCGCTTTACTTCTAGCATCTGGCCATCCTTCTCTGATCATTTTTGCAACTGCTTGAAGATTACTGTCACTTCCACTGTGAGCTTTTATCTCTTGTAATCTATAATTTGTGATCATCAAGGTATCTCCGATTAGTGTTGTAGCCTCATTTTTCACAGTTTCTAGGTAATTTACAAATACAGAATTTTCAGAGCAATTAGGCAGGGACGCACAGCTTAATGTGTCAGCAATGTACATGTGTTTTCCTTTGACATACTTAACCTCCAAAGCATAATACTGCAGATGTAGCAACATCCTCTGAAGCCTAGCAGGAGCTGCTGCTAATGGTTTATTGAAAACTAACTCTAGTGGTTGGTGGTCAGAATGCACCATGACCTTCTCCGTCCATATAAATAACGGTGAAACCTCTCACATGCAAAAACCATAGCTAGATATTCCTTTTCAATTTGTGCATAACGCTGCACTGCTTCTGACAAACTTCTGGATGCAAATGCCACAGGCTGGCCTTTCTGCAAAAAGGCTGCTCCAACTCCATACTGGGATGCATCACACCAAATAGTAAGCTCTGAAATTAAACTATAATAACGTAGAAAAGGTGTTTTACTTGTCGCCTCTTTAACAGCTTTGAAAGTTTTTTCTTGAACATCCTGCCACACAAATTCAGAGTCCTTGTGCAGAAGATCCCTCAGAGGAGCGGTAAGTTCAGCTAATTTTGGCAGAAATTAAGCTAGGTACTGCACCATTCCAAGAAATCTTAGTACCCCTGCAACATCTTTATGTGCTGACATCTCCACTAAAGCTTTCACTTTCTCAGGTCCTGGTTTTAATCCTTTGTCTGTTGCTACATGACCCATAAATGAAACTCACGTTTGTCTCAATTGAAGATTATAAGTTCCCAGTACCACGTTTCGTTCTTCACAGCGCCTGATAAAGGACTGAAGATTTCTATTATGATCATTTGTAGCCCCTATGTCAGTAGCTCCATTTCCATACACCAAAAAGTTGTCTGCAATTACCTCAATTCCCTCAAGTTCCTCAGTCAGCTGATGCATACAACGCTGAAAAACTTCCGGTGCAGAGCATATTACAAATGGCATTCTCAGCCAGCCGTAACGTCCCAATGGAATATTAAAAGTTGTTAAGTACGAGCTCTCCTCCTCCAAAGGCACATGCCTAAACCCGTGTTTCACATCCAAGACTGTGAACACACGAGCTCCTGCAAGACGAGAGGCAATGTCTTCTAGTGTTGGTAATTGGTAGTGCTCACGAAGGACTGCCTTATTTAGAGCCATGGGATCAATGCAAATTCGCATTTCTTTATTTTTTTAGGTAATATTAATAAGGAGGAAACCCACTCCGTTGGTTGCTGTACCTTAGCAATTATGTTTTCACTTTCAAGCTTATCTAGTTCCTTTTGCAGGACGGAACCTACTGCCGCAGGTACCCTTCTAGGAGCATGCTGCGCTGGGTTAACAGACTAATTAACTCTGGTTTTACAACTGTAATCAAGCTTACCGGTAACACCTCTGAAAACTTGAGGATGCCGTTCAATCAGAAGTTCATTTGTAATAGCAGAGGAGCAGGCTGAATTGACGTGCAAGGCGTTGTCACATATGGGATTACTCTGGTCATTATCCTTTATTTCTAGAATATTGAGTGCCACACATGCTTGATAACCCCAAATTGAATGAAATCGCTGACCTTGCAATAACTCACACCTCACATTGCCAAAGGAACGAATGCCTTTTTGCCCATAAACATACACTGTGGTTGATGACGGCCCTACCCCCTTCAACTCTGAGTCACCAGTTGCAGCTTGGTACACATGGAGTGGCAGCACATTACAATCTGCTCCGCAGTCTATCTGGAATCATATGTAGCGCAATGGACTAACTTTAAGTGAAAGCAACTGTTTTCACTGTGAATATACATGAAGAGTCATTGTCTTCCAAATCAGCCTAATTCATGCAATTAAGCGATTTCAAATTCGTTTGTTGCACCACTAATGCTGGTCATTTAAACTTAAAGTGGTTAAGTTTTTTGCAATTTATGCACCGCTTACCTAAAGCCGGACAAACTTCCTTTACTTCCCTGTGACTTTTACCACAGAACCAAAAATCAGTAATCCAGTCCGTTTTTTCCAATTTACGATGAACATCCGTCACTGGCTTCATTCTTCCAACTTGATTCTTCAGTTTTGCGGACACAGTAATAACCTTGCTTTCTAATACTCAGTTGATCTCCTCTTGCTGTGTTATAGATACCTCGCTAACTTGACAAATGTCTAAGATTCTCTCCAGAGTTAGATTCCTTTCCCGAAGAAGACGATCTCTGACCTTATCATCCAAAATGCAAAACGTAATCCTTTCTCTTAATATTTCTTCTTGTGTTATATTCGCAAAATCACAACCCGACGCTATATGATGCAGAGCCATTACATACTGATCAAAAGATTCTCCAGCCATCTGTGCCCGAATATTAGAACGGTAACTTTCAAATGCAGTGTTTTTGCTTGAGTGAAAATAATTTTCAAATGCTGCCAGCACTGCATTCTGATCTTTCCGATCTTCATCAGAAAGTTGAAATGTACTGAAAATTTTATGAGCTTCAGGCTCAATAACTGTAAGTAACACAGAAACTTGCACTTTGGGAGTCTTTTTACTTAACTCTGTTGCGACAGCATAGTACTTCCATCTTTCTAGCCATTCCCTTCACGTTTCTGCTGCATTCCTATCATCCACATTGAAACTGGTGGGTGGAGGAAGACTGTGAAATGAAGACATCCTGGTATTTCTGCACGTATGGGTCCATTAAAATACCGCTGCCACGATATTATAAGTTGGAGAGTAAACCTTCTCCATGATAATCCAAGACTTTATTAGTATAAGTCAAATATACATTAGAGCCAAAAACGTAAGCTAATGCTACAAACTCCAAAGGAATACTGCCCTTAGGTTTAACCGTAAGGTTTAACTTTATGTTAGATAATTATCAAAACAGCTATTTACATAAATAAATAGATAGGTAGTAAAGGATGCTAAACTGGTCAACGAGCAACAACTCGTTACACGCTCTTGGGCAGTAATCAAACAAAGGTTACTTAGAAGTAAAAAGATTTAACAAGAAAGGACATTGTTAGCCTGTTGACAGAAAATATAAATAATGACGTCACAAAAGTGATAAATATAAATAAAGTAGAAGTGTAGCAACACAATCAAATTAGAGAAAGAATCGCCTGTTAAACTGAAAACAAAAACATTAAGAACACAAGGCAAAAGTAGACGCAATGGCTTATAATCGCCAATTGATAGAACAATCACAAACATGGACAACAAGGAAAAATATTCTCACAAACGCATGCAAAAAATTAAACCAAGATATAATACTATTGAACTCTATAAATACTAAAACAAGGGGCAAATAAAAATATATAAATAATATGTCTACAGAAAGAATACATAGAGTGAAAGAAATGTAATTGTAGCCATAGCAATTAAAATTCCAGCAAACAAAAACCGATGGACACTTACAACTTAGACTTGGTAACAGTACAGATACAAAAGACGAAAGGCCCAATAAACATTAGTACAATATATCAACCACCAAGAAGACCATTCCTACCAAACACAGATATTTCTCCGCTCATACACAGCAACATCTAAACATACATACAAGACACCCCTTTATAGGACAGTCATAAACAAATACAGTAGGAAATGCATTAAATTACCACATAAACACCACATATACGGCCAATGTTCAACACAAAGGCAAACAAACTAGATGAACAATACGCTAGCAGTCCTAATATACTACTTAAAAACAATAGAGCACACTTAAACTATAACATAACACCAGGACCAATTACAGCATCTGATCATATTCCCTTCACAATAAAACTCCCAACAAAACCTATAGTCAAAGAAATAAAAGACAGGCGCAACCTAAAGATGTCTAATTGGGAAATCTTTTGAGATATAATAACAAGAAAAATAGCCATAGAGGGGCAAGAAATAGATCTAAACAACAACGAGACTAAAAGAAAAAACATATTAAACTCAGCAATTAACAAATGGATGTCTGACATCTCAGAAACAATAGAAACAGTCTCTCCAATAAAGATTGTAATACCATAAAAACACTCCAGGGAGCAAATACTTGAAACTACACACCCAACAATTAAAGTACGTGCAAACAAACAAACACAGATGGATAAGGATAACATACACCTTTTTGGGCTCAAGCCATGTCGTCCTGAAGGAAGTACCTTAAAGTAGCTTCCTAAGGGATATATGTACTACAGTGATATTCCCAGAGAATTTTACCTTTAGGTATCCAGAATTCTAACTCCCGGCGCGAATGTCCTTAAATTTTCTCTCAAGGATATCGCATCATATCAGAGGACGTATTCTTGACACGCCACATAGCAATCTGCACCCCTAATAGCGTTTCCGTTTCGAGGAGGTGTGGCAAAATAAAAGGGAGCCGTATCAAGGCTAACCCCGTTCTCGTATTACTATTGAGAATGACAACAGCGCTATTCCCACGATGGTGGACATTCCTTATTTTGTAGCGATTTCGCTCGGTGGTATTCCCTGCTGATCTAACTTTTCGATCGTTTTAAAGGATTATAATTATGCTTTCTCCATCTTCTTCCGCCTCTGGAAAGTTGAGTATCGGGTCTTTTCTATGAGTATAATTTAGCTCCTGTTTCACAATGAAATTAGAGTAATCTATTGTGCTTTAGAGCTA
The DNA here is from genome assembly GCF_036898095.1 of Palaemon carinicauda. NCBI lineage: Eukaryota > Metazoa > Arthropoda > Malacostraca > Decapoda > Palaemonidae > Palaemon > Palaemon carinicauda. Next base: position 76,290,508 of record NC_090726.1, on the reverse strand, counting down.
GGCCAGTTACTGGAGGTGCCATGGGCGCCGTCGTTCGTTAGGCATGTGTTATTTAGATAGTAGAACGACTTCCAGTTTAAATAGCTTTAATTATTTTAATTATTTAGCTATTTAGGCAATTAATCTCGTAAAGATTTGATAATGTGCATAATTTTCCTTTCTCTGTCGATCATATAGTTAGAGTTTCGGTGATTTAGGTAACTGAAATCTCGTCTAGCCTAGGTAACCTAACCTCGGCGTTTTACTAAACGTTTAGACATCCCCCGGTTACCGTAGTGTATTGTTTTTCAATTCAGCAGAGACTGATACCTCCTAGAATTATATGAAACATTACACGTCTCTTCGGAGATTTAAGGGTAATCTCTTTCCTACTGAGTGTAGCTTCAGGCTACAACCCTAATAGCTGTGCCTTGAATTTTATGCGGACATGACTATCCTAGGGTTTTTCCTGCCTCTTCCCTTTAACCACTGGTTGTGGTATACCAGCAGGTTTTGAAATTTAGTCAAAATCTCAGAGTATTTAGTCTTATGTCGGCGACCTGCCGGCAGGGTGAATGGGTTGTAGAATACCATCGTTCCCCCGCTGGCTAGGCTGCCGGCAATGGAGGTTAACCCTCCCTAGCCGCACTTGAAGTAGTGATAGGATACCACCTTCTCCTTGCGACTAAAAGACTAGTCCTGCGCCGCAGTCTTCTAGGCTGAAGGGCGATCGTCTTTTGCCTAGGAGGACGCGGCACTGGAACTCTGTTTCTCCAATGATGAGAGGAGGCGGCAATGCCGCCATCCCCTTAACTGTGTCGGCAGTCTGTAGGATGGAGAACTGAGACTCTCCTATCACCTAGGATTCTGCCGATACTGAAACAGAGTTTCCTTTAAGAGGTGGTGGGACTGACAATTTTGCCAGTTCCTTTCACACTCTATACAGGACCCTGTTCCCTACCCCTCTGTCCACTTTTGATGGCCGAGCCATTGTCTTTCTTTGGGCCAGCATCTTGCAACCTTACCATTGCTGGTAGGTTGCCGGAGCCGGCCAGACTCACTCTCTAGTCATGACATTGGCTGACGGCAATGCATACTGCCGCCAACCACATCATCTGTCGACAGCTATGGTCCCTACCATTAGCTGGCTGCCGACAGCTGGCGGCTGCCGGCAGTTGGCGGCTGCGGCAACTGGCGGCTTCCGGCAGCCCTGATGGCTGAGAGTGCGAAGTCCCTTACTATCCCCAAGGTTCCTCAGTTCTCCCTTGGACTGTTATTCACGAGTTCTGTTGCCGGATTACCGCTGGCCAGGCCAGTACAGATAAGTGCTGACTTAGATGGCAGCACGGCGACTGTACTGATACTGCCGGAGACTACCCTGCCGGCAGTGTATTGGTGACACCTTACCGGCAATAGTACTATAGCTGGATGGAAGCCTGAATGGTACATTCTCCCCTTCCATTGGAACCTTCTATTCGGCAGAAAGGCAGCAAAATGAGACTTTTACATCCTTAATTACTTCATACATACACAGTAAAGGAGTAGCCTTTCCTCCATGCTTTCTCTCTCTCTAGCTAGCATACTAGATATGCCGGCAAGGCCTAGTTATGCCGGCAACTTGCCGGCTGAACTACAGTATATGTTATACAAGTAGCCAGTATATCTATAGTATAGAATATACTGCAGATAGAAAACTACTATATATTTTATACTAGTAGTTATTTTCAATATATCTTGGATATCCAACACAGGCATTTGCTGAACCTAATCCCATATTGAATGAATATGATTTCTTCAATATCCTGATTAGAAATCAGTATCCGGATTACCCTACAATATTAAATAACTTCAAGGCAGGAGTGATACACTCCTAACCCTTAAAGGGTAGAGCCTTTATCCTTGAGTCTCCCTGATCAGGAAACTCTATATTTTAATATTGTAAGGAAGGCTAGAGCAATAGACTGAGTGGGATATACAAATATATATCTTTATTTTTCCTAGTCCAGCTGGCTTCACGCTAGATGGACCATACTGTCATATGCTACTATGAAGGCAGCATAATTACTAGACTACAATACATGATGTACAGTAGCCAGTAAATTGCAGTATAGACTTACTGCAAATAGAAAACTACAGTACTATTATACAGTAGTAATTTCTAACATACCTTGAGTACCCTTGTACGAGCATTCCACTGGTACCGCTCATATATGAATGAATAGTTCTCTTTAATATTCTGATTGAGAATCAGTCATCCTGACCCCACAGTATTAACATTATTTTGGGACAGTGAATTGGTACTTCTCTACCCCTAGGGGTAAGAACCCTTCTACTGTGAGTTACTCAATAGAGGAACCCCCATGTAGTTAATACTGAGGGGAGGTAACAGCATTTGCTCGCAGGGGTACACAAGTATGTATCTCCTACTATCCCTTTATAGCTTACTATCCTAAGCTATTCTGTTGTAGATGACCTTTGCATGTTGATTATCAGGGAGATAATCCTTTGTATACCCATTTGGTTTTCCTTTACAGGAGGAACACCAAATACCTTGTGCTGCAGTCCTCTGCAAAGCCAAGAGTAAGTATATTTACGGTCATAATACTTGCATGTTTCATGCCCCCTGCAATATTATTTCCGGATCCCTACATTATTGGAACCCACAGATTTGCAATACAGTATATGTCGGACATTAATGTCTGAAGGTTTTGAAAATCCCAAGTCTACGGAGACTAGTGATAGAGCTCAATACAAATTACGCAACAGGGTGAGAGGCTTCCAAAAAATCTCTCCGGGACCCTTCCTACCTATTGATAGGATGCCAACTACATCCCCTGACAGCCAGAAAACCTTTGGGATTGAGGGCAAAAAGTGCCCCAAGGTAGAAGAGAAAAATGTCGTGTCGGAATTTCCTCCACCTATGCCGGCTATAGAGCCATCGATGTCGACATCTTTGTCCTCTACTGCTCTATTGGATAGAATGGTACAATTATGTATCCAACTGAAGAATCAGATAGAGAGCTTTTGTAAACAAAACAAAAAACAGGAAGAAAAATGCAAGATAGAGCCTCGCAAAGCTTCTCTTGTCGCTTCCCAGGGGTCAGTCAAACGAGCCATGGATCAAGATCTACCAACATGTTCCAGAACCAATCCCTGGAGGTTTGCGGAGCAGATGCCGATTTTAAATGGCAATCTCTACATCTCAGAAAAAAAAGGGTGCTGTTCCTTTGGACAGAATTCAATTTTGGCCAAGCTTTGATGCCTTCCCTAATTGTTGGGTTCGACTGAAGTACGAACCAAAGTCAAGGAAAGAAACGGAATCAAAGGAGGTCATGATTCTCGACATGATAAGGCACAGACTATCCTCTTAGGTAGTCTGAAAAAGGCAGGTTATTCGGAGTCGAAGGTATTCTCACTGAATAACAGACAGCATTCCTTTCTTGCTCCCTCTTCACTCTCATTCCCCTTTACGGGGAAGGTATTTATATCTGTTGCCAAAGCGGTGGAGGCGGGTAAACCATGTTCCCCACTCGAAGAGTGCAAGCCTCTGTCACCAGCTTTTCCCGGACAGGAAAAGGATTGGAAGGAAGTCGATTTTGACTTTTTCAGTAGGAAAGTTAGACGCTGATGTCGCAAGTCGACAATCTAATATATGGCTCCCTAAATTATCTGAGTTTCTCTTGCATAATGAACAAGAGACAAAGGAGAGACTTGCGACTTCCTTTTCACTACAAAACTAGATAGAGTTGTGTTCAACCTACGAAAATACCCCAGACATGCTCATGGTCATAGCCAAAATGCATATGGCTACCTTAGTGAAGGACCTTCACGCCTTTATGAAGGCTTGGAGAGCATGTAGAGAGTTTGTGTTCGCTGCTGCAACAGTGGGGTAAAGATCTCTTCCCACACAAGGTAATTAAGAACGCCACCATGGAGAACATAAGTCTTCTCCAAAAATGCTGCATCCTTTCAAAGAGAAAATCTTCCATGGTTGTGAGTCCCCAATCTAAGAAGAAGATCGAAAATGCTGGAAATTTCCTGGCTGCTCAACAACATCCCACTATTCCAGTGACCACGATGCCACAGGCAGATGGTCAAAAGTCTAAACCTACTGACTATTCGAGTCATGAAGACGCTTCTGCTAGGAGGAAGATTCCTTCAGGATCGCAGGACCTTCGATCCTTCGGTCCAAAGCCTATTCAAGATGAGCCCACCATCATTTCCTTACCTTCTCCTACAATTCAAAATGCTCCTGGAGGAGTACACCTGAGAGCTATAGAGCATAAAGGTGGTAAGAAAACTACAGCCCATCGAGTTCCAGGGAAGGCTTTTTTGTGTTCACGAGAAGGACTCAAGAAATCTCTGAGTCGTTCTGAACTTGTCGCCACTCAACAAGTTCATGAAAAACAGCAAGTTCTGAATGTTAATCCTTCCGAACATATGGACCGTGTCCCAAATAGGGGTGTTTGTAGTCATGTCAGACCTGATAGGTGTCCTGCGGAACCTTCCAGTCAACCACCCCCCTTCCTCCTATCTAGAATTCAAGTTAAAGATATTAACATTCTTCCTAGGAAAGATATGTGTCGGACTCACAGTCCTAAGTATCTTCATAGGATTGGCAAACTTAGTCACGTCAAAGTCAATCCTAGAAATGGTTCAGGCATTTGTATACCTGAACGAGAGGCTGGGGTGGGCAGCACCCGAAGTTGCTGGGCAATGTGCATTCAAGGATATGACCCGGTTCCTAGGACATCACGGATGCAAGATAAGCTTTTAGAAGTCTCAACTTTCTCCAGCTCAACGGTTTCAATGGCTGAAAAACCATTGAAGTCCACAGTCGCATCAACTCTCCTTTCCCTTGGGAATATAAAAGGAGCTCGCGAGGTCTGTCAAGAGACTCGGGTAATCAGTCAGATTTCCAAGACGCCAACAGGGACAAGCGCTAAACTTTCCCCAGTTCGCAATAGTGACAGACCTAGTGCAAAGAGCACAGCGGAAAGATGCGTTAGGAGCCTGGAGAAAATACGCATCAAATGCTTGAAGAGATAAAAAAAGACTGATATCGGTCCCTCTTTAATCGCTTCTCTAACAAAAATTAAAACACGAAAGTCCCAAGACTCTGCTGGTCCTATCATGAGTGGGGAAGCCCCCTCCACACAGATCAGACTTCCAACGACTGATCTGGGACACCAAAGCGATAATAAGACGTCACAATTGAACTTCTCATACAGTGTAGGTGAAGTTACCTATCCCTTTCTTAAAGGGATGGCACCTGCTAGCAGTCCATTTACAACTGATCCACAAGGTGACAGTGGATGCTCTATTTCGGTCCAAGCCAATAGAGTTGGAATGGTCCATGGACACAGACCTATTCCCTCCCAGATGGGAACAAGTCCCGGAACTGCAATTCGACCTCTTCGTCACGAGCGTCTTCAAGAAACTACCTCGATATGTAGCCCCATACGAGGATCCTCTAGTGGGGCTGATAGACTAGATGAGGCTGGTCCTAGCTCTGATCCTAGGTATATTTCCGAAGGTTCAAAAATTAATTGCCTTCGTTTTATCACAGAGAACCCAAACCCTTCCTTTCATGATTTTCTTACTCTTGCGGTTAGAAAAAGATTTAGGATATCAGAAGGCAATATAGAATTCTTAGAAGAATACAAGGCTAAGTCAACTAGAAGACAATATGAGTCTTCCTGGAAAAAATGGGTTGCATTTGTGAAAACAAAAGGACCGAAAGAAATTTCAATGAACTTCTGTCTGTCCTTCTTTGTTCACCTTCATAGCCAAGGTCTGGCGGCCAATACGATAAATACGTGCAAGTCAGCCTTGACTAGGCCTCTTCTATATGCCTTTCAAGTGGATCTGGCGAATGAAATCTTTAATAAGATTCTGAAGGCATGTGCTAGGCTTAGGCCCACAGTATCACCAAAGCCCATCTCTTGGTCTTTGGACAAGGTCCTACTTTATGCCTCATCTGTGAACAATGAAGATTGTTCTCTTAAGGATCTAACCGAAAAGGTTATTTTTCAGTTTGCTATAGCCTCTGGGGCTAAAGTTAGTGAAATAGTGGCCCTATCCAGAGATGAGGGTCACATTCAGTTCACGGAAGTGGGAGAACCTAATCTCTTTCCTGATCCATCCTTTCTTGCTAAAAACGAGCTACCCACCAAGAGGTGGGGTCCCTGGAGAATCTGCCCTCTGAAGGAAGATGTCTCTCTATGTCCTGTAGAGTGTCTAAAGGTCTATCTTCGTATAACTTCAGAATTCAGGGGAGGACAGCTCTTTAAAGGAGGAACTTCTGGATCATATTTATCCCTAAAACAACTAAGGGCGAAGCTCACATACTTTATTCGTAGAGCGGTTCCGGACAGTACTCCCACAGGTCATGATCCGAGAAAGATTGCTTCATCACTGAACTTCTTTCAGTATATGGACTTTGAGCGCCTTCGTTCATACACTGGATGGAAATCATCCAGAGTGTTTTACAAACACTAAGCAAAACAAGTGCATGAACTGAAACACTTCGTAGTGGCGGCAGGTAGTGTATTAAAACATGCCCCCTAATTACTGTGGTAAACAGTTTATGGTTTGGGACCTCATATGTCCTCGCACATGTAACAGATGAGAATCATCCAGAGTGTTCTACATACACTATGCTAAACAAATCCATGATCTGAAGCAATATGTGGTGACGCCAGGTAGAATATTTAACCTGCCGTCTAATTCTACGATGAACAGCTAATTGACTGGGACTGTCAATTAAAGGGAGAAGTGGTCACCCTTCTTAGGTGTGACTTCTTTTAATTAAGTGTTACCATGATAACACTAGCTCTGTTCAAAATCCCAGGTGTGAATTATACAGATAGGACTAGTGCCAGTGTACGAAGTACACAGTGCATATAGAAGTAACCATTACAGGAATTATGAAACGAAATTGTTTTATAATTTTTCTTCAGTCTGAGAGTGGCACTCATCATTTCTTCCTTCAAGAAGGAAATATAGTCTCTGTACTTGTTACAGGTATAATCCCGTTGTCATACTACATTCGTTTTACTGAACATCTTTTAGTCATTTATTAGTAATAAATGTCTATTAGAATGTAGTGCGTCCACCTTCGCCAGACAATTGTATGTATACATGCCAGAGTTCTTCAACTTACCAAAGTAAGTATCCCTCATGTATTTGTATGCATCATATTTTAGATATAAGAGACACTGATGTTATTTTGGCAAATTATATAACTATGAGACTATTTGTATATTCAGTGTGTACTTATGTTTGGTCATACTATGTATGTTAACCTCAAGATCCCTTTTCTACTGTCTAGAATAACTCTTCCCTGTAGGAGGCAGGAAGCACTAGCATTGGTTATGATTAGTGATGATGACGAATAACGGTAACGTCCCTTGTCTCTTGTGGTCCCCATGACTATAGAAAAGGTTGCTATAAGGTTAAGGCACTCATTAAAAATCCACAGATACACTAATGCTCTGGTATGCTTCCATCACGACGACATGGCTTGAGCCCAAAAAATGAATTTTGAGCAAAGCGAAAAATCTATTTTTGGGTGAGATGGCCATGTCGTCCTGATGGACCCACCCATCTCTTCTAAAAGAAAAGATCTTCACAGTATCCCTCCCGTGGTGCGTAATCTGTAACACCACGCTCAATGCTACAAGGAATGTCCACCATCGTGGGAATGGCGCTGTTGTATTCCCAATAGTATTACGAGAGTGGGGAGAGCCTTTGGATGGCTCCCTTTTATTTTGCCATCCTCCTCGTAGCCAAGACGCTGTTTGGGGTGCAGATTGCTATGGAGGCATGTCAAGAATGCATCCGCTGATATTATGCGATATCCTTGGGAGAAATTTTACGGATATTCGCGCCAGGAGTTAGAATTCTATATACCTAAAAGTAAAATTCTCTGGGAATATCAATGTAGTACACATATCCCTTAGGAAGCTACTTTAAGGAACTTCCATCAGGACGACATGGCCATCTCACCCAAAAATAGATTTTTCGCTTCGCTCAAAATCCGTTTAATAAAACACGCCTAAAACGAAATAACTGAAGAATCTAACAGATTAATCAGAGGAAACTGAATCAATACAATAATAAAACTAGAACAAACATACAGAAACATTGAGGAATTTAGGGAAAAACTACAAAGATTACTGTGGAAACCAAAGATAGAAATACCATACTTAATCAACAGCAATGGTGAAAAAGTAGACGACATGGAAGACCAAATTAGGTTACTAATCGAAATATGGGTGAGTAAATGGAAACTTCGATAGGGACACAGAAACTGAAGCCTTAAACTTCCTGCAAGAAAATAGGGAACGAATAAACCCCTTATCAAAATCCACATTTGCAAAGACTGGATGAGAACAACTACTTAATGGTAGACATTGAAATACATGATATGATGAAAACTATAAAAGTATTTAAGCACAAAGCACCAAGTAAATGTGGCATAAACAAACTAATGCTATCAAAACTATCAATGGTGGTATGGAGAAGACTACAATAAATACCAAACCTAACACTCTCAATGGGATATTACTCAAAACCAAACAAAAAAAGGAATACTCTAACTTCCCCCTAAACCAGGGAAAGCCCAAAAACTGCCAGCAAACAGAGGGCCAATCATACTGCTGGAAATGCCGGGAAAAGTGTTCGAAAAAAATCATAAACACAAGACTAAGGAGATTCCTAAAAAATAACCATAAATTGTACAAACACCAACACAGTTTCAGGACAGGGAAAAGCACTGAAACTGCCCTCGGGGCAATTTACGAAGCAATAGGTATGAACCAACTAAATTAAAAAATCAATGTAACTTCATCTCCAGTGATATCTCTAAGGCTTTCGATAAAGTATGGCATGACGGCCTTAAATTTGAAATACTCCAATTGGAACTGCCAATGATAATAGAAAAATTCCTCTCAAGCCACATTAAAGGCAGAACTGTTAGAATACGAAGCAGAGATGGGAAATTGGGAGAAATAATAGATATAAAAAGTTGGGTGCTATAGGGGGCCATACTATCTCCCATTCTTTTCATCATTTGCATAGCAGATATGGCAACCACCCCCTAGTATGACATAAACTATGCCTATGCAGATGACATCACACAAGTAATAATGCATCCTACAAATTCCAAAAGATTTTTCAAAGTAAAAACCAAGATATCAAAAGAATAATTTATAATGAAAATAAGAGGAAAATAAAACCAAACAACATTAAATTCTAACTCTTATCAGTGTGAAAAAATAAACCAGCACCAATAACAGTAAACAATATAAGTATTCCATTTAATAACGAAGTTAAAAGCCTTGGTCTCTCTTAAAAGAACTGGCTTAAGCTATCATGTCAAACAAAATATCTAATTGGCAAAACACAGAACAGGAACATTAAAAACTTTCAAACTATTGGATAAAAACATAAGAATAAATCTATACAAAAGCGTGATAAGACCTCTAGTCGAATATTTGATAGCAGCAGCATGCAAAATGGCTCAATCATAGATGAAAACCCCCCAAAAATACCAAAATAGAAACATAAGAAACATTCATGGCCTAAACCATAACAATAATAATAATAATAATAACATCAATGAAAACATGGAAACACTCCATAACATATATTCTTTAACCAGTGAACCTCAGGTACCACGGAAGAGCCTCACAAGCCTGGGAAAGAAGCAAAAAACATTCACCCAGAACGTGCAACATCAAGTGAGGAAATAACAGACTCACTAAACGAGCATTCCTGGTGGAAAAAGATGGCTCTATTCATTGCTAAGGATGAACTAAATCCAGAGTATTAAAATGAAACAAAAAGTAGATAAACAAACAAATAAACATGCCCCAGAATAGAAATAATCATGAAAACACAAGTCACTTGGAGGCTGGAAAGAGAATTGCCTCCTGGTAGTCCACAAGGCATGAGGTTGGTACATGAAACCGTAAAAAAAGTCATTGGGTCTGCCCCAATCTTTTCACTTTCCACTGTACTTCATTTTAGCACTTTTCCTTCCAAACCCTTGCAAAATCTAAATTCTCCTCCTCTCCTCCTTGACCTACCCTATCCAATTATGATGTAGCTGTAGCTATTCCTTCTTCTTACTTTACACAGTGTGATTTATGCATATTTCCTTTGTTTCCTTTATGGGACTTTTGGAAGAAACACACACACATAGAGACACACACACACACACACACACACACACATATATATATATATATATATATATATATATATATATATATATATATATATATACATATATATATATATATATATATATATATATATATATATATATATATATATATATATATATATATATATATATATATATATATATATATATATATATATATATCACAAGGACACGTGATTTTAATCAATGTAAATATCACCCATGAAATGCATTTAATACCGAATTCTATCTTGGGAATATATATCACCTTGGAATTAATTTTATGGTCTTGATAGCTCAGTCGGTAGAGTCGTGCTGGCATGGTTTCCGTCACATAGGTGGGGGTTCGAATCGCTACCCAGCCAGAAGCTGTTACCATAAAATTAATTCCAAATGGATATATATTCCCAAGATAGAATTCGGTATTAAATGCCTTTCGTGGGTGATATTTACGTATATGTTTATATATATATATATATATATATATATATATATATATATATATATATATATATATATATATATATATATATATATATGTAAAGACATCATCCATGTAGCAGCAGTGGTTTTCCCGTTGGTCTTTTGTGTAGGATTTTTATTCTCTTTGCCTCGGCCGATGTAGTCATATTTTGCGCGTCTCAAGCGATACATATATAAAGCAATGAGTAAGAAAGAGGTGTTGAGATAAATAGAACAAACAGATATGTATGTATACATCCATACGATAAAGAAATTATTTAGAACAACTGTTTTGCAAGGTTTTATTTTTTATAATTATCCGCATGAGTGCTAATAGTATATAACTACTCTATAAGAAAAAAAACTTTACCCAACTAGATCTAGAGTGCTATAAAATCAATTCCTCTTTTCACATGGACGCAATAAATGCAATTAAAGTAAAAAAAAATATAGATTGCAGAATGCCATCTGATTTAAGTAAAAATGAAACGAAGAATTTGTGAAAACTTTATTCAAATATCATCACTTTCCCCTTCACTCATACCCTCAAATTGCATTTGCATACAAATATTATCTTAGTGTTCAGAAAAACAACCATCAAGTTATTGCAGATGTTTTCAAGGGTAATATATCATTAGATACAACACAGCAGCAATAAAGCTATGAATCTCTCTCTCTCTCTCTCTCTCTCTCTCTCTCTCTCTCTCTCTCGCCAATGGCTATAAGTTAATTACAAATTTTACTTCATTAAAGAAGCGTCGTTATGATTTGAATATATAAGGGAATATAATAATATATGAATGCATATGATTATACAAAGCAAGGTGTAATCTGACTGTCAGAATATGGATCCCCAAACATTAAAAAGTAAACATATGATATAGTATAAATCTTTACAAAACATCAACGAATGAGAAATAATAAAAAGAATGGTATCAAATGCAGGAGGAAGGTTTTTTTCTCTCTAGCACTATCGTTCAGCTAAATATAAGATAAGCTAAATATCGGTCTATGTTATGTTTGTAGTAGTTGGCATTCTTCAAATGAAACTTGATTTATTGGTTCTACTGTACTACGATCAACAATGATAAAAATATAATAGCAACACATCTAAATGTTTTCATATGCTTAATATATATATATATATATATATATATATATATATATATATATATATATATATACATATATATATATATATATATATATATATATATATATATATATATATATATATATATATATATATATATATATATATATGGATACATGCATATACATATACATATATTTATATATATATATATATATATATATATATACAAAAATATATACATACATATATACACACACACACACACACACATATATATATATATATATATATATATATATATATATATATATATATATATATATATATGCATATCTATATGTATGTATCCATACATATATATATATGTATATAAATATATATATATATATATATATATATATATATATATATATATATATATATATATATATATATATATATATATATATATATATATATATATATATATATTTATATGTACATACATACATACATATATATATATATATATATATATATATATATATATATATATATATATATATAACGGATTTTGAGAGAAGCGAAAAATCTATTTTTGGGTGATATGGCTATGTCGTCCTGATGGAGGTTCATATAGGGTAGCTTCCTAGGGTATATTACAACTACGGCGATATTCCCAGAGAATTTACCTTAAGGTACCAGAATTCTAACTCCTGGGGCGAATATCCCTCCTGAAAGGGATATCGCGACATATCAGAGGACGTATTCTTGACACGCCACATGGCAATCTGCATCCCGAACAGAGATTCGTCTCGCAGGGGGCAATTGGCAAGAAACGAATTCGGGAAAGAAAAAGGGGGAGCCGCTCCCAAGGTTCCCTATCTCCCGATTTGTAAGCGTGCCTGGCGCCAATCCTGGCACCATCTGTATTCCTTGTAGCGTACACGAGGTGCTACAGATACTGTATGTAGGGAGGGGTCCTACAGCCCTTTCTTAGAAAGGCAAGGGCGGGTCCATCAGGACGACATGGCCATCTCATCCAAAAATAGATTTTTCGCTTCGCTCAAAATCCGTTTTTTGGGCTCAAGCCATGTCGTCCTGATGGAAGTATACCGGAGCATTACTGTATCTGTGGATTCTCAGAACGTGCCGTACTCCCCGGAGGTAATTTTTCCCGGTCGACTAGACCTAGAGACCTAAGATGTTACCGTTATACATCTTTTCAACTAACTATAAACCATGTTAGAGCTTCCTGCCCCCTACAGGGAAGAGTCCTACTAGACTCTGGAAAAGTCTCGAAGAGTACATACCTATGTATGAATACCAGGCAAGCTAGCTAATATAGTGGTCTTGCCCTATATTAAGTAAAGCATAGTTTGTAAAGAACCACTGCGTCAATATGAAATATCGACCAGTTCTCCGCACAATACTTGTATTGGACAAAGGTTTATATCCGAATAGGAAGAAACTAGTAAAACCACCATCGTCCCCTTATGGGACGGGGTCCTCCCGTTAAGGGAAAGCATAAACCAATGCAACATAGCTTGCATAAAGGAACAATTCTATTAGAATTATCCCAGATAAGGTACATAGAATGAATGCTCAATTATACCAATAAATTGACACAGGTGAAGGAGACGCAAGGTTCTCAAGAACAAGTTCATTGACAGACAATAAACAGACAGGTTAACCACAATTATATATATATATATATATATATATATATATATATATATATATATATATATATATATATATATATATATATATATATATAAGAAGAGGATAACCCAAAACTTTAAGCATAAGTATGATAGTAAACAGAACTTGTTTATCTAAAAGAAAAAACATTAAATGCCACTTTTAAGATACCGAGGTATCAAAGTCATAAAAGTCTGTATTACAAATCAATGACCTTAGCGTTAGAAACGCTCGGCACACATGTCTGCACTTATGCTAGGTTCACCTTTGGAAATGGAACAGTCTACATGGGCAACACAGTGCCCTCACTTAGTTTGTAGTACGGTATGTAACTACACACTCACCCTGGAATTAATCGTCCCAATTAAAACCACTGTTCCTCGCAGAGTTAAACAGTAGGGTTAACAACGCGACCCACTGCTACCACAGATCTCTTTAGTTCCTCTACTTGCTTCGCATAGTGGCGGAAGAACACTCTGGAAGACTTCCAGCCAGTGTATGAACAGAGATGTTCAAAATCCATACAATTAAAGAAATTTAAGGATGAGGCAACTTTCCTCGGATCGTGACCTGCGGGTGTACTGTCAGGATCCGCTCTGCGAATAAAATATGTGATTTTCGCTCTGAGTTGATTCAGAGATAAATTTGAGCCTGATGTTTCTCCCCTGAATAGTTGACCACCCTTGAAGTCTGAAGTTCTATGAAGATAGACCTTAGGCATTCTACTGGACATAGAGATGCATCTTCTTTCAGAGGGCAGATTCTCAAGGGACCCCACCTGTTGGTGGGTAACTCATTCTTGGCGAGAAATGTAGGATCCGGAAACAGGTTCAGTTCTCCCCCATCCAGGAACTGAACACGACCTGCCTCTCTCGAGAGGGCTACAATCTCACTAACCCTGGCCCCGGACGCGAGTGCAAATAGGAAAATAACTTTTTGTGTCAAATCCTTTAACGCACACTCTTCATTGCTCAACAGAGAAGCAAAATGAAGAACTTTGTCTAAAGACCATGAAATGGGCTTTGGAGGTGCTGAAGGTCTGAGCCTAGCGCAGGCTTTCGGGACTTTATTAAAGATCTCGTTACCTAGGTCGACCTGGAAGGCATATAGAATGGGTCTTGTCAAAGCAGACTTACACGCTGAAATTGTGTTATCTGCCAATCCTTGACCATGGAGGTGGATGAAGAAAGATAAGCAGAAGTCTGTCGAGATCTCCTGCGGATTCTTCGCCTTGACAAAGGCCACCCATTTTCTCCAAGATGACTCATATTGCCTTCTAGTAGATTTGCACTTATATTCCTCAAGGAAGTCTATGCTGGCTTTCGAAATCCCGAAACGCTTTCTCACCGCTAGGGAGAGAAAATCATGAGCTGCTGGGTCCGGGTTTTCTGTAATGAAGCGCAGACAGTTGACTTCTGGACTCGCTGGGTCAGAACTGGATCTCAGTTTGTTGAGGACCCTCAACAGAAGGTTGTGAGGAGGGAACAGATAAATCTTGGACCATCTGTTCCAGTCGAGGGACATCGCGTCCACTGCTTCCGCTAAGGGGTCCTCGTACGGGGACACGTACAGGGGCAACTTCTTGTTGTCATTCGTCGCAAAGAGGTCTATCTGCAGTTCTGGGACTTGATTCAGAATGAAGGAGAATGATCCTGCGTCTAAGGACCATTCCGACTCTATCGGTGTGAACCTGGATAGAGCGTCCGCCGTCACATTGCGGACTCCTAGAAGGTGAACTGCCGACAGGTACCACTTCTTCTTTTCCGGCAATCGGAAGATGGCCAACATCACCTGGTTGAGAGGTGGTGACCTCGATCCTTGTCGATTCAAACATCTCACAACTACCTCGCTGTCCATCACCAACCTTATGTGGATCGAGTGACGCGGGGAGACTTTCTTTAAGGTAAGGAGCACTGCCATAGCTTCTAGAAAGTTTATGTGAAAGGTCTTGAATAGCTTGGACCAAGTCCCCTGGACTTTTTTCCGATGAGAGTGACCTCCCCATCCCTCCTTCGAGGCGTCTTAGTGAATCGTCACCGACGGGGGAGGTGGCTGAAGAAGAACCGACTTCTATAGATGTCTGGCTTGGGACCAAGGCCTGAGAAGAGTACTTAGCCAAAGCGGAACTGGTCTTCTCAGATCTCTTCGCGCGTTTGATGCATAACTTCTCCAAACTCCGGTTGCATTCTTTAGCTGTGCTCTTAACACTGGGTCTGTCACCAAAGCAAACTGGAGAGAGCCCAGTACCCTCTCCTGCTCGCGTCTTGATATCCTTTCGGAATCTAGAAGTCTCTTGACAGAACCCGCTATCTCCTTCCTTTTCTTCGCCGGGATGGAGAAACGGTGTGACAAAAGGTCCCAGTGGATTCCCAGCCACTGGAACTTTTGAGATGGAGAAAGTCGAGACTTTTTTCTGTTGATCTTGAAGCCTAGGTACTCTAGGAACTGGATCACTTGACTGGAAGCTTGCAAGCATTCTGTCTCGGATGCTGCCCACACCAACCAGTCGTCCAGGTAGGCTACTACCTGAATTCCCTTTAGGCGTAATTGTTTGAGAGCTACGCTCGCAAGCTTCGTAAAAATCCTTGGGGCTATGTTTAGCCCGAATGGCATGGCTCCGAAGGCGTATAGTCTTCGTTGTAGCCTGAACACTAGGTAGGGGGAGAGTCGACGGCTGATTGGAATGTGCCAATAGGCGTCTGACAAGTCTATAGAGACGGAATATGCCCTCTTGGGCAGTAAGGTCCTTATGTGTTGCAGTGTTAGCATT
Organism: Palaemon carinicauda; assembly: GCF_036898095.1. Lineage (NCBI taxonomy): Eukaryota > Metazoa > Arthropoda > Malacostraca > Decapoda > Palaemonidae > Palaemon > Palaemon carinicauda. Next base: position 76,274,305 of record NC_090726.1, on the reverse strand, counting down.
TTGAATTTGCAATTCACTATGAACTTGTTGAGTGGCGACAAGCCCAGAATGACTCTGAGCTTTTCCGAGTCTTTTTTTGGAACAAAAAACAGCCTCCCTTCAGATCACCCTTTTTCTCCAACAGATCTTGAACGTACTCCTCCAGAACGGGGGTGGAGTGTTGGAAAAACCGAAGGCACGGGGGTGGAGTGCTGTACCAGCTCCAGCCCAGTCCATTCTTGAGTAGGCTGTGCTCCCAGGGATCGAAGGTCCACCGATCCCGAAATTTCAGAAGTCTCCCTCCTACCGGTATCATCTCACTTGGACTGCCGTCCTGAGGTCTTGCCTCCCTGACCACGACCATCCCTGAATCCCCTTCCCCTTGAGGGGCGCCTAGACGAGTCTCTGGCTGCTCCTCTAGGCTTTGCTCGAAAGGAAGTAGACTGCCCTTCGAACGCTGGGGTGAATGCCGTAGACTGTGTCGACACGGCCTGGGGTACCCTCTGAAAAGTGGTCGGGGTTTGTGCCGCGATATGGGGCACTGGAGGCAATGGCAATTGCAGTTGCTGTTGCTGTCTAACAGGCTTGGCTGGCCGAGACGGTAGCCTAGTCCTCATAGTCTTCCTCTTTGGTTGAGGACCTTCATCCGGGGAAGACTTTCTTTTGATAGCCAGGCCCCACTTCTGGAGAAGGTTTCTATTCTACAAGGCGGCCTTATCAACAACTTCTTTGACCAAGTCGGTAGGGAAAAGGTCTTTTCCCAAAATGTTGGAGGAGATTAGTTTCCTTGGCTCGTGCCTCACCGTAGCCGAGGTGAACACGAACTCCCTACAAGCTCTCCTTGCCTTGACGAAGCCATAAAGGTCCTTCGTCACTGTGGCCAGATGAGTCTTGGCCACCACCATGAACCTTTCATGGACCTTGGGGTCACTTGCCATCGTCTCGAGAGTAGTCTGAAGAGACATTGAGGCAGCCAGTCTTTCTTTTGTCTCGAACTCTCTTCGCAAAAGAAAGTCAGACAGCTTAGGGAGGTCCTCGCCGAACTGACGTCCGGCAATATCAGCCTCCAACTTTCCAACTGAGAACGTAAGATGGACGTCCTTCCAGTCTTTGTGGTCCATAGGCAGGGCCAGCGACAAGGGTTTACACTCCTCCAGGGAGGGGCAAGGCTTGCAGGCCTCGACTGCTTTTAGTACAGCCGCAAACCATTTCTGTAAAAAGGGGAAGGCTCTAGCAGGTGAGGACACAATGGAAGGGAGCTTCTTGCTCCATGCAGCTACCTTTGAGTTAGAGAAGCCCCTCTCTTTCATCGAGGATGAAAGTAGAGCTTGAGCCTTAGCATGGTCCATCACTATGACCTCCTTCGGCTCTGTCTCCTCCTTTGAAGCTGGTTCCTTCCTCAGCCGGACATAACAGTCCGGATATGATGCCTTGCTGGGCCAGAATTCCACCTCCTCCAGGGGAACTGAGCCCAGCTTATCCGAGATGACGATCTTTCCAGTTGTCATCGGCATGTGCTCAGCAAACCTCTATGGGTTAGCATCTGAACACAAGGGAAGGTCTTTCACATTGAGCTTTTTCTGGGGCCCATGTGATTCTGCAAGGTACTGCATCCGCAGTTCCATTGCAGCCGCCTTCTCCTGATTCTCCTTCTGCATTTGTTGGATCATTCCAACAATAGAAGAGAGGGCCTGTCCCAACTCTACTGGGAGACCGGCCGATGTTGAGGGAATAGGCTCCGGAATCTGAACCGGAGTAGCCGACACCTCGTCGACCTCTTCCTCTACAACGTCTGGGGCTTGAACTTCGTCCTGGGCTTCTGCCAGGAGGTCTTCCTCCAGACGCTCGTCCACGTCAGACATCCTGTCATCTAACTGGATGTCTTGCATCGCGACCGCGACTTCAGCATCCACCTGGATCTGAACTTGGGGGATCTCCTCTTGAGGCTGGGGAATCACTGCATCAGCAGATGCCTTAGGGAAAGGATACGCCCTCATCTTCTCACTTGGAAGATAAGGGCCAGAGGTGTTCTTTTGGAAGCCCCTTACCCAGGTACGAAGCTTCTCCCTAGCTATATCCCTTGATTCCGCCGTCCTAGGGGAATCAAAGGCCTCAGAAATCAGGTTAGTGCACACGGTACATACCTGAGGGTCCCAATACCGGAGATCATCCTTGGAGACAGCGCATGCTGCGTGTCTCCTACAAAACTCATGTCCGCAGAGGTTCTTGCTGCGGACGTTGCAGAAAACACTTCCGCACTTCGGAGGGTCCTTCTGTAAAGAGAAGAAATTTCCATGAGTATCAAGTGAACTATGTATCACTGGATATGCATAGTATAGCATAACAATTCAGAAAGGAAAGACACACACTTGTGTTTTCCTCACAACCCAATGCTGCAGCCTTCCAGATAATAAAATCAAATGGTTAATCTCTTCTAGAGTAACCAATGCAAAGTTTCCAGAGGAAACAGGTGGAGCTCACACCTAAGCAATGATTTTAAAATCCTGGATAATAGACAGGAAAGAACTCACTTTCCTATCTGTAGGGCAACAGCAAAGGACTGTGCAAGAAAACACAAAAGTGTTAGAACACACAGTGCTGTACCAAAACCCATACTATAGTTTTCTTCTTGCTGTATATGTTATACTGAAGAATACTAGGACAGTATAGGATGATACGTGCCGGCCGGCACCTGCTGGCCGGCACACACCATAACTAGCTTTAAAGTATACTACTTAACAGCTATAAGGCGGCAGAACTCTGGTTCAAATGCATGTGCCGGCCGGCAGTAATTGCCGGCCGGCAACAGCCAATGTCGGCCGGCAAGGGCTGCCGGCCGGCAACTACACAAGGTAGTACCCAGCT
>NC_090726.1:76256461-76258961 GCF_036898095.1 Palaemon carinicauda | reverse complement strand
ATACACACATATATATATATATATATATATATATATATATATATATATATATATATATATATATATATATATATGGAGCTGGGGGGAGAGTGACTGCTCCCCGCACTCTAGTTTTGGGGTGCTTTAATGTGTGTGGATATAGTACGATAGAGAGTAAAAGATGTGAGATTGGAAGTATGTTTAGAAGTAGAAGGATGGATGTATTGGCCTTGTGTGAGACAAAGATGAAAGGAAAGGGTGAAGTGATGTTTAGTGAAATGTCTGGTAGAGTGTCTGGGATTGAAAGGGGAAGAGCGAGAGAGGGTGTGGCTTTATTGCTGAGTGAATGGATGACAGGTAAAGTAGTGGAATGGAAGGAGATATCATCTAGTTTAATGTGGGTAAGGGTTAGGTTGGGTAGGGAATGTTGGGCGTTTGTCAGTGCGTATGGGCCAGGTAGTGAGAAAAGTGAAGAGTGGAATGAGTTCTGGAATGAATTAACTAGATGTGTAGAAGGACTGGGTAGAAGGAATTATGTAGTTGTCATGGGTGACTTAAATGCTAGAATGGGCACTGGAGAGGTAGAAGGTGTCATTGGGAAGTATGGCGTACCAGGTGAAAATGAGAGTGGTGAGAGACTGGTAGATATATGTGTTGAACAACAAAAGATGGTAATAAGTGCTAGCTTTTTTTAAAAAGAAAGATAAAAATAAATATACATGGGTAAGAGTGGCAAATGGAAGAGTAGTAGAAAGGGCATTAATGGATTATGTGTTGATAACTAAAAGAATGTTTGGAAGATTGAAAGACGTGCACGTGTTTAGGGGTATGGCTAACAGTATGTCTGATCATTTTTTGGTGGAAGGAAAATTAGTTGTAGCAAAAGAGTGGGGGAATAGAGTAGGTGGATGTAAAAGGGAGATAGTGAGGATTGAAGAGCTAATAAAACTGGGGGTAAAAAGTAAATATCAGGAAAGGTTGAAAATGGCATATGACGAGGTGAGAGTCATGTAAGGCCGATTACAACAGAGCAGTAGATAACTTGAAAGTGCAATACGTAATATAATATAGAAGAAATATTTGCCAAAGCATTCACAAAGTCAGCTACTATTGATTAGGTTGTAGTTACTTTCAAAGCAACTGGCAGTTGGTCATTTAGTGATGACTTTCACAGATGGCAACTTCATAGCACTAAACCTTACTGATAAAGAACCACTAAGGACAACTGGCTCCAAGGTTACAACACCACTGAGTTTAAATTTAAATGGAATGGTTAAAAAATCGAATAGGATGAAATCTATGTATTATGCTGCGATAACTCCTGATTCTATGCCACTTCAATTTCTCTCAGCCAAAGATACACAATTAAGGTTAAATGGGTTCCCCTACCCCGTTTTTGGGTTTATCATAGCAAATCAGTCTCTGATCAGCAGAGCATCACCATATGCCTAAGCCTTTTTGCACTAAACACCTAAGGAGAAGAATAACAGGACATGCCTAGAACGCCATATTCTTTCTTGGGCACACTTTATGCAAGAATGCTGCTTCATTATTGCTCTAATTACAAATACTTCATGTGAGTACTAATGGTATGGCAAAAAATTATAAAAGCTGGAAAACAATATATTTTTTAATCTGATATTGGAAGAAGGTCGATTTTATGTATATTATCTTATATAAATCTTCCCAATGTGCATTTGTTTTATTTTAGCTTATTAGTAACAAGGGGTATTTTTTCTAAAATGCCCTAAGTTACAGAAATTTCAAAATTAAGCCATGTACGGATATCCTTATAACTCCTTAATGCTTTAGGCTTACAAAACTTACATTTACACGTGTTAAGTCTATTTGATTTCTTAAGAGGTTTGTGAGGTTTCAATGTCTGTCGATTACTTCATTCATGATAAAAGTGAAAGCTTGGGAATTTAACTTTTTTGGAATCCAAACACTTTCAAAAATTTGTCTTTATACTAGAATTCCAGCATATTTGTGGTTTGTTTGTCGATAAAAACCTCGAAGAACAAACACAAAATGGACCAGTCAGGTTCTGTCTTTGCTGGGAACACGAAAAAAAGGCTGTAGTGTAAATTTTGTAAACAAATTGTCACTTCGTGAATGCACAAATTAATTAGATTAGTAGCCAATATTTGTCATAACTTTGACTATAATAACAATTTTTTGAAGATTTCACTAAGTCTAATAAATCTTGATCAGTCAAAAAGTTAGTGTTTACTTTTTTACTCTTTATTCTTTTCATCATGTAAAGAGAAAGTCTACTTGCATTGTTAATAAAGGGGAAGATTTAATTTCCTTTTTTATATTAGTGTTATTCCGTTTATTTTTACTATTGTTATTACTGCTTTTACGTATAAAAATTGTATAATTTTATCTTAATCTTTTGATAATTTCAGTTCCTTGTAATAAAAAAAAAATCGTATAAAATCAGCTTTTCACGGTTATTTCTTTAATATTTTTTTTCAGTATAATACATGGATGTGTTTTTGTAGAAACTTGCATTTCT
>NC_090726.1:76236461-76248961 GCF_036898095.1 Palaemon carinicauda | reverse complement strand
GTACAGGGTGGTTTTAGAAGAGGTAGGGGTTGTATGAATCAGATTTTTACAGTTAGGCAGATATGCGAGAAATATTTAGCAAAAGGTAAGGAGGTGTATGTTGCGTTTATGGATCTGGAGAAAGCATATGATAGAGTTGATAGGGAAGCAATGTGGAATGTGATGAGGTTATATGGAGTTGGTGGAAGGTTGTTGCAAGCAGTGAAAAGTTTCTACAAAGGAAGTAAAGCATGTGTTAGAATAGGAAATGAAGTGAGCGATTGGTTTCCAGTGAGAGTGGGGCTGAGACAGGGATGTGTGATGTCGCGGTGGTTGTTTAACTTGTTTGTTGATGGAGTGGTGAGAGAGGTGAATGCTCGAGTGCTTGGACGAGGATTAAAACTGGTAGGCGAGAGTGATCATGAATGGGAGGTAAATCAGTTGTTGTTTGCGGATGATACTGTACTGGTAGCAGACACAGAAGAGAAGCTTGACCGACTAGTGACAGAATTTGGAAGGGTGCGTGAGAGAAGGAAGTTGAGAGTTATTGTGGGTAAGAGTAAGGTTATGAGATGTACGAGAAGGGAAGGTGGTGTAAGGTTGAATGTCATGTTGAATGGAGAGTTACTTGAGGAGGTGGATCAGTTTAAGTACTTGGGGTCTGTTGTTGCAGAAAATGGTGGAGTGGAAGCAGATGTACGTCAGAGAGTGAATAAAGGTTGCAAAGTGTTGGGGGCAGTTAAGGGAGTAGTAAAAAATAGAGGGTTGGGCATGAATGTAAAGAGAGTTCTATATGAGAAAGTGATTGTACCAACTGTGATGTATGGATCGGAGTTGTGGGGAATGAAAGTGATGGAGAGACAGAAATTGAATGTGTTTGAGATGAAGTGTCTAAGGAGTATGGCTGGTGTATCTCGAGTAGGTGGTGGTTCGAATCCTCACCCGGCCAGAAGCTGTTACCATAAAATGAATTCCAAGTGATATATTCCCAAGATAGAATTCGGTATTAAATGCCATTCGTGGGTGATATTTACATTAATTAAAATCACGTGTGCTTGTGATATATGTTCATTAAAATAACCACGTGTTGCAAACTCACGATTCAGCTATCATGGTGGAGATGGGTTTATTTCAAGTCTATGAACAGATTCCTGAATTCGACAGGAATATGTAGGGGGACTTGTCATAAACTTTTAGTCTCTCTTGATAGCTCAGTCGGTAGGGTCCCTGCCAGCATGGTTTCCGGCCGTACAGGTGGTGGTTCGAATCCCCACCCGGCCAGAAGCTGTTACCATAAAATGAATTCCAATTGGATATATATTCCCAAGATAGAATTCGGTATTAAATGCCATTCGTGGGTGATATTTACATTAATTAAAATCACGTGAGCTTGTGATATATGTTCATTAACCCTGGATAGGTACGCTCCTCGGACACCCCTTTAAGGGTATACTCGGACGCGAACGACCCCGACGCCAAAAAAAATTCTTGAAAAATCAGTTTTTGCAGTAACCTCCTTTTTTCTTTTTTCAAAAAAAAACTTCAATGAATGCTTAAAACAACTGTAAAGATAAATACTACTCATCTGCAGAAAAACTATTTATTATAAATATTTTTAAAAATTAAGTAGAAAAAAAAGACCTGACATAAAAATTCATAAAAAAAAGTTTATACATATATACACAAATCCTTTTAGGAATTGATTCTTGAATGTTTAGGACACATCTTGATGTATTTTGGATGAAGTCAGACCCATGGAGGTGAAGATCTGAAATGAGAAAAAAAGGGTAACTTTTTTTGGCCAAAAAAATTTGTCCAAATTTCATGAATTTTTTTGGGTACCCAAATGAAATAGGAAGTGGCTAATTTTTTTAGGGAATAAACATATGTTATCCTAAAATATAAATATGTAAAAAAATCTTCATTATTTTGTAAATTACATTTATATCAGGGGCCATATCTAAAGGTAATTTTTTGAGTACTTAGAAATTTCGTAAAAAAATATATATATTTAATATATAATATGATATTTATGCAGGTAAAAATATACCAAAATATCACAAATTCTATAGGGAACAAGAATATATATAGATAGGGCAGCTTACGCTTCGGATATGTCCACAAAATGGCCGCCAACCACACTGACTCAGACTCCCTAATCTGCCACTTGAAATGTAGGAAGGGTATGTCAATTTCAAGGTGTTATTTACTAATCTAATTATTATTGGATATGCATAAAAATTGTATGGTGGGTTGCTGGATAATTGTCGATTATTTTACGACTTTAAAATTAAAATTCTGACCCAAAAAAATTTTTTTGAAGGGATATAAAATCGAAAAAAAAAAAATGTAAAACAATATAATATTTTAGCTAAAAAAATTTGACGATATTCAATCAAAAAAGAAGTAAACAAAATTTTCCGACAAATAAACATCTAGAGGAATCATTACTCTGTGATAGTTACTTAGTACGTAGTAATTTTGAAAGAATTGGGAAAAAACGAAAAAATGGCAATCACAGGAAAATCGAACACATACCTATATATACGCCATATCTGGCTAAAAAAAAAAGATAGGCATGGGTAGCCAGATCATCTAGAAACACTTTCAAACGCTATAAAATTATAAGTTTTGCGACACTACTTGCCAATTCCTTACGGTAACATGACTAAGCAAAAAAATGCAAAACAAATAAAAAGGGGCACTCGTGGAAAAATGGCCATTCTAATATACGGCATTTCAGAAAAAAAAAAAATTTCAGCCACGTGCTAGGCAAACCATCAAGGCACATTTTCCGACAAATAAACATATAAATGAATCATTACTCTGTGATAGTTCCTTAGTACGTAGTAATTTTGAAAGAAATGGGAAAAAACGAAAAAATGGCAATCACAGGAAAATCGAACACATACTTATATATACGCCATATCAGGCTAAAAAAATATAGGCATGGGTAGCCAGATCATCTAGAAACACTTTCCAACACTATAAAAATATAAGTTTTGCGACACTACTTGCCAATTCCTTACGGTAACATGACTAAGCAAAAAAATGCAAAACAAATAAAAAGGGGCGCTCGCGGAAAAATGCCCAACATTCTAATATACTGCATCTCAGATAAAAAAAAAGACATGCAAGTGTTAGCCCAACCATCAAGGCACACTTTCTAACACATAAACATGAAAAAAAAATCAATAATATACGGCAATTCCTTACTACGTAGTAAATTTTTACAAATATTGAAAAAAAAGAGAAATTGGCAACCGCAGTTAAATACCCAATATACCAATAACTACGTCGTATCTGACAAAAACAAAATCACGCATGGGTAGCCAGATCATCTAGACACACTTCCCAACACTAAAAAAGCAAAAGTTTTACGAAACTATTTGGCAATATCATACGGAAAATGACTTGGCAAAAAAATGAAAAAAAATGAAAAAGGGGCACTTGCGGTAAAATGCCCGACATTCTAATATACGGCATCTCAGATAAAAAAAAAGACATGCACGTGTTAGCCCAACCATCAAGGCACACTTTCTAACACATAAACATGAAAAAAAAGAATAATATACGGCAATTCCTTACTACGTAGTAATTTTTACAAATATTGAAAAAAAACAGAAATTGGTAACCGCAGGTAAATACCCAATATACCAATAACTACGTCGTATCTGACAAAAACAAAGTCACGCATGGGTAGCCAGATCATCTAGACACACTTTCCAACACTAAACAAGCAAAAGTTTTACGACACTATTTGGCAATATCTTACGGAAAAATGACTTGGCAAAAAAATGAAAAAAAATGAAAAAGGGGCACTCGCGGTAAAATGGTCCTCGTGGTGATGAACGATATTTTAATTAAAAAAAAAATCATGCACATGGTAGCCAAACAATCCACCAAGACTTTCCACAACTGATAACCTATACAAGTTGCACCATTCTACGACAATTTCATAATACGTAATAACTTTGATAATTAGGCAAACTACCTTAGAAGGGTAAACTCGGACGCGAACGACCCCGACGCGTCTCAGAAATCGGGGAAGGAGTACAGCTACAGCAATGCATATCTGGACACTACTAGAGCGTGTAGGGGAGACACCTCCTGCAGGTCGATCACCCACAAATTCAGTCACGGGGGTGAGTCACGTGAGAAAAACCTGTTTTTTTTTGACGCTCGGGGTCGCGAACGACCCATCGTACCTATCCAGGGTTAAAATAACCACGTGTTGCAAACTCACTATTCAGCTATCATGGTGGAGATGGGTTTATTTCAAGTCTATGAACAGATTCCTGAATTCGACAGGAATATGTAGGGGGAATTGTCATAAACTTTTAGTCTCTCTTGATAGCTCAGTCGGTAGGGTCCCTGCCAGCATGGTTTCCGCCCGTACAGGTGGTGGTTCGAATCCCCACCCGGCCAGAAGCTGTTACCATAAAATGAATTCCAAGTGGATATATCTTCCCAAGATAGAATTCGGTATTAAATGCCATTCGTGGGTGATATTTACATTAATTAAAATCACGTGTGCTTGTGATATATGTTCATTAAAATAACCACGTGTTGCAAACTCACGATTCAGCTATCATGGTTGAGATGGGTTTATTTCAAGTCTATGAACAAATTCCTGAATTCGACAGGAATATGTAGGGGGACTTGTCATAAACTTTTAGTCTCTCTTGATAGCTCAGTCGGTAGGGTCCCTGCCAGCATGGTTTCTGGCCGTACAAGGGGTGGTTCGAATCCCCACCCGGCCAGAAGCTGTTACCATAAAATGAATTCCAAGTGGATATATATTCCCAAGATAGAATTCGGTATTAAATGCCATTCGTGGGTGATATTTACATTAATCAAAATCATGTGTGCTTGTGATATATGTTCATTAAAATAACCACATGTTGCAAACTCACGATTCAGCTATCATGGTGGAGATGGGTTTATTTCCAGTCTATGAACAGATTCCTGAATTCGACAGAAATATGTAGGGGGACTTGTCATAAACTTTTAGTCTCTCTTGATAGCTCAGTCAGTAGGGTCCCTGCCAGCATGGTTTCCGGCAGTACAAGTGGTGGTTCGAATCCCCACCCGGCCAGAAGCTGTTACCATAAAATGAATTCCAAGTGGATATATATTCCCAAGATAGAATTCGGTATTAAATGCCATTCGTGGGTGATATTTACATTAATTAAAATCACGTGTGCTTGTGATATATGTTCATTAAAGTAACCACGTGTTGCAAACTCACGATTCGGCGCTCATGATGGAGATGGGTTTATTTCAAGTCTATGAACAGATTCCTGAATTCGACAGGAATATGTAGGGGGACTTGTCATAAACTTTTAGTCTCTCTTGATAGCTCAGTCGGTAGGGTCCCTGCCAGCATGGTTTCCTGCCGTACAGGTGGTGGTTCGAATCCCCACCCGGCCAGAAGCTGTTACCATAAAATGAATTCAAAGTGGATATATATTCCCAAGATAGAATTCGGTATTAAATGCCATTCGTGGGTGATATTTACATTAATTAAAATCACGTGTGCTTGTAATATTTGTTCATTAAAATAACCACGTGTTGCAAACTCACGATTCGGCTATCATGGTGGAGATGGGTTTATTTCAAGTCTATGAACAGATTCCTGAATTCGACAGGAATATGTAGGGGGACTTGTCATAAACTTTTAGTCTCTCTTGATAGCTCAGTCGGTAGGGTCCCTGCCTGCATGGTTTCCGGCCGTACAGGTGGTGGTTCGAATCCCCACCCGGCTAGAAGCTGTTACCATAAAATGAATTCCAATTGGATATATATTCCCAAGATAGAATTCGGTATTAAATGCCATTCGTGGGTGATATTTACATTAATTAAAATCACGTGTGCTTGTGATATATGTTCATTAAAATAACCACGTGTTGCAAACTCACTATTCAGCTATCATGGTGGAGATGGGTTTATTTCAAGTCTATGAACAGATTCCTGAATTCGACAGGAATATGTAGGGGGAATTGTCATAAACTTTTAGTCTCTCTTGATAGCTCAGTCGGTAGGGTCCCTGCCAGCATGGTTTCCGGCCGTACAGGTGATGGTTCGAATCCCCACCCGGCCAGAAGCTGTTACCATAAAATGAATTCCAAGTGGATATATCTTCCCAAGATAGAATTCGGTATTAAATGCCATTCGTGGGTGATATTTACATTAATTAAAATCACGTGTGCTTGTGATATATGTTCATTAAAATAACCACGTGTTGCAAACTCACGATTCAGCTATCATGGTGGAGATGGGTTTATTTCAAGTCTATGAACAAATTCCTGAATTCGACAGGAATATGTAGGGGGACTTGTCATAAACTTTTAGTCTCTCTTGATAGCTCAGTTGGTAGGGTCCCTGCCAGCATGGTTTCTGGCCGTACAAGTGGTGGTTCGAATCCCCACCCGGCCAGAAGCTGTTACCATAAAATGAATTCCAAGTGGATATATATTCCCAAGATAGAATTCGGTATTAAATGCCATTCGTGGGTGATATTTACATTAATCAAAATCACGTGTGCTTGTGATATATGTTCATTAAAATAACCACGTGTTGCAAACTCACGATTCAGCTATCATGGTGGAGATGGGTTTATTTCCAGTCTATGAACAGATTCCTGAATTCGACAGAAATATGTAGGGGGACTTGTCATAAACTTTTAGTCTCTCTTGATAGCTCAGTCAGTAGGGTCCCTACCAGCATGGTTTCCGGCCGTACAAGTGGTGGTTCGAATCCCCACCCAGCCAGAAGCTGTAACCATAAAATGAATTCCAAGTGGATATATATTACCAAGATAGAATTCGGTATTAAATGCCATTCGTGGGTGATATTTACATTAATTAAAATCACGTGTGCTTGTGATATATGTTCATTAAAATAACCACGTGTTGCAAACTCACGATTCAGCTATCATGGTGGAGATGGGTTTATTTCAAGTCTATGAACAGATTCCTGAATTCGACAGGAATATGTAGGGGGACTTGTCATAAACTTTTAGTCTCTCTTGATAGCTCAGTCGGTAGGGTCCCTGCCAGCATGGTTTCCGGCCGTACAGGTGGTGGTTCGAATCCCCACCCGGCCAGAAGCTATTACCATAAAATGAATTCCAAGTGGATATATAGTCCCAAGATAGAATTCGGTATTAAATGCCATTCGTGGGTGATATTTACATTAATTAAAATCACGTGTGCTTGTGATATATGTTCATTAAAATAACCACGTGTTGCAAACTCACGATTCAGCTATCATGGTGGAGATGGGTTTATTTCAAGTCTATGAACAGATTCCTGAATTCGACAGGAATATGTAGGGGGACTTGTCATAAACTTTTAGTCTCTCTTGATAGTTCAGTCGGTAGGGTCCCTGCCAGCATGGTTTCCGGCCATACAGGTGGTGGTTCGAATCCCCACCCGGCCAGAAGCTGTTACCATAAAATGAATTCCAAGTGGATATATATTCCCAAGATAGAATTCGGTATTAAATGCCATTCGTGGGTGATATTTACATTAATTAAAATCACGTGTGCTTGTGATATATGTTCATTAAAATAACCACGTGTTGCAAACTCACGATTCAGCTATCATGGTGGAGATGGGTTTATTTCAAGTCTATGAACAGATTCCTGAATTCGACAGGAATATGTAGGGGGACTTGTCATATACTTTTAGTCTCTCTTGATAGCTGAGTCAGTAGGGTCCCTGCCAGCATGGTTTCCGGCTGTACAGGTGGTGGTTCGAATCCCCACCCGGCCAGAAGCTGTTACCATAAAATGAATTCCAAGTGGATATATATTCCCAAGATAGAATTCGGTATTAAATGCCATTCGTGGGTGATATTTACATTAATAAAAATCATGTGTGCTTGTGATATATGTTCATTGAAATAACCACGTGTTGCAAACTCACGATTCAGCTATCATGGTGGAGATGGGTTTATTTCAACTCTATGAACAGATTCCTGAATTCGACAGGAATATGTAGGGGGACTTGTCATAAACTTTTAGTCTCTCCTGATAGCTCAGTCGGTAGGGTCCCTGCCAGCATGGTTTCCGGCCGTACAGGTGGTGGTTCGAATCCCCACCCGGCCAGAAGCTGTTACCATAAAATGAATTCCAAGTGGATATATATTCCCAAGATAGAATTCGGTACTAAATGCCATTCGTGGGTGATATTTACATTAATTAAAATCACGTGTGCTTGTGATATATGTTCATTAAAATAACCACGTGTTGCAAACTCACGATTCAGCTATCATGGTGGAGATGGGTTTATTTTAAGTCTATGAACAAATTCCTGAATTCGACAGGAATATGTAGGGGGACTTGTCATAAACTTTTAGTCTCTCTTGATAGCTCAGTCGGTAGGGTCCCTGCCAGCATGGTTTCTGGCCGTACAAGTGGTGGTTCGAATCCCCACCCGGCCAGAAGCTGTTACCATAAAATGAATTCCAAGTGGATATATATTCCCAAGATAGAATTCGGTATTAAATGCCATTCGTGGGTGATATTTATATTAATTAAAATCACGTGTGCTTGTGATATATGTTCATTAAAATAACAACGTGTTGCAAACTCACGATTCAGCTATCATGGTGGAGATGGGTTTATTTCCAGTCTATGAACAGATTCCTGAATTCGACAGAAATATATAGGGGAACTTGTCATAAACTTTTAGTCTCTCTTGATAGCTCAGTTGGTAGGGTCCCTGCCAGCATGGTTTCCGGCCGTACAGGTGGTGGTTCGAATCCCCACCCGGCCAGAAGCTGTTACCATAAAATGAATTCCAAGTGGATATATATTCCCAAGATAGAATTCGGTATTAAATGCCATTCGTGGGTGATATTTACATTAATTAAAATCACGTGTGCTTGTGATATATGTTCATTAAAATAACCACGTGTTGCAAACTCACGATTCAGCTATCATGGTGGAGATGGCTTTATTTCAAGTCTATGAACAGATTCCTGAATTCGACAGGAATATGTAGGGGGACTTTTTATAAACTTTTAGTCTCTCTTGATAGCTGAGTCAGTAGGGTCCCTGCCAGCATGGTTTCCGGCCGTACAGGTGGTGGTTCGAATCCCCACCCGGCCAGAAGCTGTTACCATAAAATGAATTCCAAGTGGATATATATTCCCAAGATAGAATTCGGTATTAAATGTCATTCGTGGGTGATATTTACATATATATATATATATATATATATATATATATATATATATATATATATATATATATATATATTATATATAAAAGAGAGTTATAGTAGCGCAGAAGATATGCTATTAGAACATAATATGCAACAAATAAACCACATTCCAACAGGAGAGGACAATGTCCTATATTTAGTATTTGTGAATGAGGTGAATTATGTTAAAGAAATGATAGTGTATAACACCGGGATTCCAGACCAGAATGTCATAGAATTAATAGTCCATTCCAAAACAAGTGAACGCAGAGATAAACAAAGCACAAAACGATGGAAGGATATGGAAAATATAATTTGTATAGTAAGAATATAAAATGGTCTGAAATAAATGAAGAATTGAACAAAGATTGGAAAAATGTATTCATAAAAGATAATATACAGAAAAATACGGATATAATGTACAAAATACTGGATTATTTTTTCTTTAAATATGTACCGAAAAAGAAAAAAAAAATAATCATCAGACATTCATACCAAGAGACAGAAGGGTCTTATTTCAAAAAATTAGAAAGTGGAAAAAAAATCTTGCAAAAGAAAAAAAATGTATGGAAAATGATGGAAATAAAAAGTAAGATAGAAAATGCAGAACAAAAGATTATGCAATCGAAAGAAAATTAAAAAAAGGGACTTAGAAGAAAGGACACTTCAAAATATCAAGAAAAACACCAAAGTACTTTACTCCTATGCAAAAAAGATGAATAAAGGGAGATTAGAAATAGGCCCTCTAAGAATTGAAGGACGGTTAACGAATAAAAAAGGAAATAATCAGCATAGCAGAAAAATGTAAGAGTGAATTCACGCCAAGAATAGCGAATGAGAATAATGAAACATAAACGAGAGAAGAAGATATTGAATATCTAACGGATATAGATATTAATGAAGCAGATATTATGCAGGCTATAAGCAAAAAAAAAAAAAAAAAAAAAAAATGGATCGGCGGCCGAGCCACATGGAGTTCCAGCGATTTAGTAAAAAAAAACTGCACACACTATCGCGAAGCCGCTTGCAATACTGCTAAGACAAAGTGTAGATATGAGCGAGATATATGTTAAACATATATTAGCTTATATAACCCCTATTTTCAAAAGTGGATCAAAACTAGAGGCAAGCAATCATAGACCTGTTAGTCAAACATCACAAATTATGAAAGTGTATGAAAAGGTAATAAAAAAGAAAATAATGAATCATTTGGTTAAAAATAATTTATCTAATACATCAACACGGTTTTGTGCCCGGAAAAAGTACACAAGCCCAACTGATAGCACACTATGAAAACATATACAAAAATATGCTAAATGAAAAAGACAGATGTTGTCTTTCTAGATTTTGCAAAAGCTTTTGTCAAGGAAGATCATAATATATTAGAGAAAAAAAAATGAAAAGCTTAATATTGTGGGAAAGATAGGAAAATGGATAAAAGAATTTCTACAAAACAGAAAGAAGATAGTGGTTGCAAATGACGAGAAATCAGATGAAGCTCAGGTAATATCTAGCGTGCCACAGCTCTCACAACGGTTTTTGTGAGAGCTGAAAAGGATTTACTACGTGGGCAGCTGGTGATGGCGAGTACTGCTTCGGAAGGTATGATTTGAGTGAGAGTCGTATGTTATTGGGGTGTCCCCTTGCTTGCACATCCAATCGGAGATTTTCGGGAAAATTTCCTTGAGGATTGGTGCGAGAACGTGATCTACGTTGGTGCTTGACCAAGTCACGCCCTTAATGATAAACCGTACTTCAGCAGGCTGGAACCAGGGGAACACTTCCCCGCTTGCGAAAGGGGGTAGTTTAACTGAAGTGGCATGTGCAGAAGAGGCAGGTCCGCTGGGCTACATCTTCAAAGAGTAAGGCACAGCAATGAGGGTCATGCAAGAGGGAGCGGACACTCCATTGGTCACCATATGTGTGTATCGCCTGTTTGATGATCTGAAAGAAGAAACAAATTCACCACAATTTATTTTGACAGAGCAGGTGTTTTTATAGAACCCGTTCCAAGGAAGAACAGCATAAAAAATCAAAGGCAATGATTCAAGAGCATACAAGCTTAAATAGGTTATGAGTACGAGGGGAGAGTGATAATAATATAAAAAAAAAGGCAAAAATGCCGTTAGAGTGATAGAGTGTATTGTGATACACGTGAAGTACAATGGATTGATAGAAAAAAAAAAAGTTTTGTGTGTGGTCTGGTATGGAAAGACCAGTGGATGGACATGTTTAAAGGACTTAAAGGCCGTTGATAGGCAGAGCCAAGGCACAGGGACCCTGCCCTACCAAGTATGACAATGCCCTGTAGACTAACGGTATTACATATGATCAGCATCCAAGCCCCCTTTGTTCCTGCAGTGGACTAGTAACGGCTGACGATGATAACGATGATGATGATAATAACCCATCATCTATGGATTATTACTGGTTTCTCGTTGAGTCTCTTAGGGGGATATTGCTAGCCGCCGGACTTCTTCCTTACCTCAGAAGATGCTGTCATCTATTTACAGTTGGGTGAACTCGTTGGCAGTAGGCCTCTTACCATAATAAATTAAGTCAGTGAGAAAGAAAGACTTGATGAGATGAATAAAACAAAAAGAAATTATGTATATAGGGTTTTATTTCAATCATTATCATCATGAATGCAAATAGTATATAATTAATCTATAAAACAACTCCAGCCTACTAGATTTAGAATACTATAAAATCATTTCCTGTTTTTCATTTGGGTGTGATAAATGTATTTGAAGTGAAAGTATTTAGAACTTTGAGAATGTGATCTGATTTTTCAAATAAATCAAGAAATTTCTATAATGCTATTCACATATACTCACCTTCCCCTCATTCTTTTCCGCAAGTTGCATTTGCATGCAAAAATTATTCTAGTATTAAAAAAAAGAACCATCACGTTATTGCAGATGCTTTTATGTGTAATCTGTCTTTAGTTATGACACAATAACATTAAAGCTACAAATCTCTCTCTCTGAATCTCTTCATCTCTCTCAGATACAGAAATCATTCTTCCTATCTAACGATTTGGCAAGACACCAAAATCACAGTGTCTCAATTAACATATAACTAATTCGATCACACTAAAACAATGAATTTATTGTAGCAAAAAAGAAGAAATCACATGAAATTATTCACACGCTTCCACCTCTTAGGTGCATGAAGGATTGACTGTTCAAGAAACTGTTGTCAAGTAAGATATTTGATATCAACAAGGAAGAAAGAAAACAACCTACCTACAACATGCAAATCTTGTTTTTAATTTTTTTTCCTGACGATATCATTACCAGCAATTTC
>NC_090726.1:76221461-76231461 GCF_036898095.1 Palaemon carinicauda | reverse complement strand
CTTTTATACAAATTATAAAAGATTTATCATTAATTAGAAAAATTAAAAGCCCTATGGGTAATATAACATCATAATCGTCATCATCAAATGCAAAGGGTGTAGTTATTATTATTATTATTATTATTATTATTATTATTGGACTCAAGCCATGTTATCACGATGGAAGTTTTACTTAGGGAGATTTCCACTTGGGATATTTAATACGGGTTATATACCAGAGAATTTTACCCTCAGAGATATCACTGGGTTATGAACTCCGGAACGTGTTTTACTGGTGTGTGTGTGTTTGGGGTTGGCTTTTCTTATTTCTCCCAAAGGTCTCACAAAAAAATCCTTTGTCTTGGCATACTTGGCGAGACCTAGCCTGCGTCACGTTCCACAAATCGACCCGCGACCGATACCATAAGATTTCCACGGTTCTGGTTTACCAAGTCTTTCGGCCTGAAAGCCTGAAAATGTTTGTACACAAGCATCTTGGGATCAACTTTTCTTTCACCATCCTCTTCTGCCAATTAAACCTAGACTAATCAAGTTACAGAAAAGGGTTTTATATCATCATGTTTCCCTCATCGGGGCGCAACGAATGACACGTTTTATCTAGCAAAGTCAACTTAAAACTCTAAATCAATTTAAGGCCAAGGATTTGGCACCGCTAGTATTATATGAAACTATGGGAAATGAGAGAATAAAATGATAAAAGTTAAACGTGATTTAAGTGTTTTCCGCGATTTTGGAACTAGGGGCTCCTATATTCTCTTTTTAGGGCTGATAATATATATAGAGTAATACGTACCAGGACATTGGTGTAACCTAGCACGTACTATAGACCACTAGAGTGACCAAACCCCTGCGACCAGCACATATGTTTTCAGTGCTGACGTGTCATCTACGGGACGTGTATTGGAAACCCCCATCCACATACTCACAAACACTTTAAAATTAACTTTTCTCCCATGACTCTCTCAGAAGAAATAAGTGAATCCTAAAGCATATTGTCGCATACTTTTATTTCCTGTAATTTTGAATAAGGATTTAACATGACGTAAACAAGGTTGTGTAATGAAAATGTCTTGAAAAAATTATTATCTACGAATAATCAAAGCCCTTAAAATGAATTTCCGTTGGCTCGTTACACATCTCATGAAGAGGAGCCAGAGTAAACATAATTCTGCAGTGATGTGATATTTGGGGTCAATTTAGTTCTTTTAAGTGATTGTACATTGCAGGGAAATCCTTTCACTTGTATGCTACGAATAATCACGTATTGAATGAAAGGCTGAAGTTACGGTGTACTTGTGAATATATATCTCAAGGAAAAGGGGAGAGGGAAGGGGATACTGGATTCATAATAAATTGCTCTTTGGGAAGCTCCCCTTTGATGGTTCATTATATAATAGGATTAACTTATTTATCGACATGAATTTTATGACTGTCCAACCCTATATATATGTCATTATGTCTGTTTGGAGAATTTGAAGTGCAGTTAATTATCCTTATTCCATAAACGATGACTTCTCTGTGAATTTAAATTGCAATACCTTACACGATAATGTCACCATAGATGAAAGAGCCCAATTACCTGCGATTAAATACAAGTCGATTGTTAGAGATCTGTCTCAACAAAAAATATATTGATCAGGTATTCGTCTCTCCCCCAACTTTGTAAATAATACATCTTTGTTCATATTATTTGTCTATTATATTATTTCATTTAATATAGATTCCGATTTTATTTTCTTAATATATATATATATATATATATATATATATATATATATATATATATATATATATATATATATATGTGTGTGTGTGTGTGTGTGTGTGTATGTTATACATGCATATGCACACACACACACAAACACACACACACACACACACATATATATATATATATATATATATATATATATATATATGTATATATATATGTATGTATATATATATATATATATATATATATATATATATATATATATATATATATATATATATATATATATATATATGCAAAAACTCTGGAGAAATGTGCTTATGTTTAATTGTTGAGTGGGAACATGTTGTTCCTGGAAAGTCTTCCTACGTCAGGAGGCAAAGATCAGTAGGGGACGAAAAGGAGCACTATCGCTCAAGACACAAACACCCTGTTAATAAATCTGATGACGTAGTTCGTATATCTTCACTCTAAATGCAAAAAAAAAAAAAAAAAAGTAATTTTATGGCCTACTTTACCTTTGTCAGGTATATGGTCATCTACACTCTGGACAAGAATTTTAGTTAAGTAATTATTGAGACAATGGTAATGGATGGGAGTAGTGATTCATTGTAGTAAAGAAAAAGAAAAGTATCTTTACCTTCAAAGCATAGAGATTAAATACTAAGTCACTCGCTAAGACCCTATAACTCTAAAGTTATTTAGACTTACTTACTCCTTACTATACATCGTGTATACTCTCCCGATACTATATATTCATCATAGACATAATCAGATAAATGATGGAGTAAAAATACGAAGGTGTAATTAACCTAATCATTATGCAAATTTACATTGAAAGAAATGAACAACTTTACATCAAGTAAAGAGACCCAAACAAACAAAAAATGTAATAAAAGAAATCAAATAAAATGGCAATAAAAACATTCATGACACGAGGTCTCTTGCAAGGATGGATGATTGAAATGGGTCGGACAGGCAGCACTGTGACCCAAGACTTTACTAATCTCTAAAGCAAGAATTATATATAAAATCTGTACACAGATTTTACACAGCCCGAAATATGTAAATGCCAGCTAAACCTAAGCCAAGTACAAATTAATCTAAGCTAAAATGGGGGAAAACTAGTTGCCACGTGTTTTACCTTCAATCCTTATAGTCGTGATGGAATTGTTAGTTTACACCTTTGACTGGCCCACCCCTGGAATCCTCGCTTCTTGGTAGATCAGGTATTGCTGGCACAGTTCTTAGGCTCGTCTTCCCTATCACCAGCTGAGCGGGCACAAAAACTTTGTTTGGTGAGAGTCGAGTGTGGGGTGAGCCAGAGGTGCACTGATTGACAGACCAAGTTGGTCAGCCGGCCACAACTACTGCTCCTGTACGAATGGGCTGACTCTTAGGTCTCATGGGTTCATCTGTCTTCACCTTTCAAAACAGTTAAAAGTCGTTGTGTGTAGAATAACGCAGTTGAGGTGCCATATGGGGACTTTAGGGCAGGGCAATGTATTGTTGTAAGGAGTGAATAGGACGCAGGATTTCATACAAAATACTTAGAAAAATGTTGCAGCTCTGAGGAAATATGCTGTACATAGCTGATAATCCTACCTATCCTAGCTTACTAAAAATTAATTGTTTAAATGAGCAATTAGTAATGGGTTGGTGCGATGGGCATACATCTTAAAGTTAGCATACGTGAATTGGTACTGAGAGAAAAAGGGCTATATTAAAATCAGCAGTATTAAAATTATATTCAAAACTAGTGTAATAATTTATCACGACACACGTAGTTTTAGGAAAGAACCATCGTACACTGGTGTAAGTCTTTTGCTGTGCGTTTCTACGCTGTGACGTCATGAACATGGATTACGCTATAGTTCGCCCGATCCTTTGGTAAAGAAAACGTAAAGTAAGTATGGGAGCGAAAGTTCAATGGTAACTATGATATTGGGAGCGAGACCAAGATATAAAAGAAAGAAGAAGAGTGAAGAAAAATTCTTCACATCCTGGGGATGAAGGGAGAAAGAAAGGCGAGATGGATTAGTTCCGCCAAATGTGATTAATCTACTTGTTAGTAAGCGCGAGATAGACCTACTGGATGAACAAGTGAGTGAAGTCGTTCTCCACATCAACGTCCGTTTAAAGTTAACAAAACGCTGTTAGCGCTAATCAAATGCAATCAAGTTAAAGCTATTTATGAATGTGAGTGTGGGGAAAAATTAACCCCCAGGTAATGCTTAACGGAAGCGTTAACATAATAAACGAGCAGTGTTTACTTTAAACATATGACGCATTGGTAATCAAATGTATAAAAGTAAAGTTCACTTTACTTTCCACCCAAGGAGTAAGGATAGAGCATGCAATACGTGAGCCAATAACAGTGGAGTTCAGCATCAGGTCCGGCCAATGACAAATTCAAAATTAAGGGGGTGAATCCCAGTCCTGGTCTGGCATCCAACATTTTACATAAAATGTTTTTACGAATAAAGTGACTGGCGTAATGAAAGCTTTGTATATGTCAAGTGACAAAAGGAGAAACATTACATCCTTCTTGGCGTTAAAATGTGAAAAATTATGTGACACGAATTTGATTGACAGAGGCAAACTAGGTCCATGGGGACATCGTAATTCTGACCGCGAGAGTCATGGATGTCATCTTGAAGGGAAACGTTGGAAAGTGAGGCAATGATAGTACACTATATATTCAGCGCGAGTTGAAGGATGCTAGGGGGATTGTAATAACAATGTGAGAACTTGTCAAGGCAAAAATTAATCTTACGCTGTGAAGTTAAAGCATGGGATTGACAGAGACAATACTGCTGAATGACTTGGCAGAAATAGGAAAAGCTTAAAGTGACGCCATATACAACTGCATGAAAATACTAAATGACATTCGTTGTATTGTGATCTTCAAACATGGTTAATCGTAAACAAGCTCTACTTTCCGGCACTAGTTCTACATAAGTGAAGTTCGCGAAGTCTGCTGTCAAGGCGCAGGGTTCCTTGCTGACTGCTAAAGTCTTAAGGTCACGATCATGTGGCTCGCTGAGAGATCAGGTTTCAAATTCTGACGAGGATGGTTTAGGGACAAGTCTGTTAGGAGTGGTAGTTACAGGCTTGAGGATAGGACAATCAGGAAACGTGACCACTGGTCCATGGGATGGCATGGGCTTTATGGATGAGTCTACCGGTACAGACCCTTGCTGGCCTTGACGCACGCGGTTAGGCTGGGTGGTATTTGCGCTACCAATTGGTGGGTCCATGTTGAGACAATGAATGATATTTTCTCCAGAACGCATTGTCAAAGGTAGTACAGCCAAAAAGGTATGAGGTCGATAAACGCTGACTTAAGGTTTGGAAATGAGGATGGAACAGGAGGGACTGAGTCAAATTTACTAATTTGGTGCTTTGACTACCGAGACATTAGGGGTATCAACTAGAGGACCATTAGGGTGTCACCTTTGGTGAAGAACAAGACTGAAGGGGTTTAATGGTTAAATTGAGAAGAGCCATTAGGCCATTTAAAGCAATTTCAATTTTCCCTGAATAGGCAGCAAGCACGGGATGGTTTACTCAAACAATGGGATTTGTTGTAATGACATCTCCAAAAATTCTTGTAATGGTAAGGTTCCGCTCTAACCTTAGCGTTGAGGGTTTTGAAATGTCCCACGGCTTCAGGACTCATAGTAGGAAAATATATGAAGTCTTAAGTCTGCATCCTGAAAAGCAAATGTGAAATTTAACTCCTTTTCTTCAATCTGAGTGTTAATCTCCTCTAGGCTAAGCGGTTCAGCCTTAGGTGGTGGAGGATTGCTTAAGTTACGTGTGAAGTCTACCATCCTAGATTGAACATGTGCGATGAACGGATTCGGTCAAGGAAAACAAAGAGAAAATCTGAATTTTCAAAGTTCAATGGCAAAATGGAGAGACATAAACAAGTGAGATAATTGAATATTTGAAGTTACTCATGATGAGAGAAAAATAATTAAATGACAAAACAAAATGTAAACAACAAAATTACTTTAAAATTCAAACGAACCGAGTCCAGCAAAGCAGATGATACACTGTCACGTGACAAAACTTTACAAATATGAATTATTCACACACAGGATGATAAATTAGGGACAAAACTACTCACAAAGAGCATGGAGCTTAGGTGAAAGCACATGGGTTTATGAGACAAAACATTTAAGTTAAGAGTAAAAATAACGTGTCGAGGCTGACACTACTGTTGTTATGGTTTCACAGTTGTTGGCTCCCAAACAATTCAAAAGTAAATAGTGCTAAAGGCAGCAACTTAACTATTAAAGTGCACTCTCGGAGAGGCTAAACTAATGTAGATTTTCCCTCGCGCAGAGGTAAAACAAAATTTCCTCACTAAAGGGAAAAAACAAAATCCCTTCTTATGAAACGAACAAATGAATTTTCACTTACAAACGGGCAAAGGTCGAAATATTCCCTCACGCGGAGGTAACAAAGAAATCTCACTCGGAGGACAAATGTTGCCTCTCCTTAAGGCTAGACAATGTTTCCTTACATAAAGGATACACCAATTTTCTCCACGTAAGAGACAAAGTTAAATATCCTTGCACAGAGGACAAACATAAAATCTTCTCACAGGGAGGACTAAAAAAAAATTCTCCTTACGAAAAGGAGAGCAATTTTCCTAACACAGAGGACGAACACAAAACTTTCCCCATTACGGGGATAAAGCTTAAGTTAATGTCGCGCTTGTAATATTAAATGATGAAGTTACAAATGAAACTACATAATTAATTAATGGAATAACATACAGTAAGTTACATATATTTAACAAAAAATAAGAACCCTCTAGTTCGGGTTTTAAACAAGATCAGCCATTTCAGAACAAACATGTAGAATGAAAGGGACTTCGTGAAATTAAGTTTCTACACTACTTGTATGAAAACTTTAAATTATGGTGCCCTAATTCACTCTGTAGTACAAGGATACGTGCTAGGCATACGGGGAACGATAGTTAGAAAAGTTAGGGAAGATAAATGACACAAAGGAATGTAGACAAAATGTTTCAAATTAGATGTTAAAATAGCAAAATTAGTTCACATGATAAGTGCACCGGTGCTCTCGTTGATCAGTAAACATGGACGTCTGAACAACACAAAAACCTTAGTTCAAGCAGCTCAAAACTTTCTGGTTATAAGCAGAACCCACCAAAACATGTGGGTGAATGGATTCGAGACTAATTAAAGTTCCTACGACAAATTGTAGAGAACATTCAAGCAAAAAAAGTTAACTGGGTTATGCTGTTCTTTCCTTAAACTAGTGGTCGATACAAAAAGATCATAATGACTACAAATCTCTCATCCTAATTAAAGTATTGTCTTTACACATTCGACAAAATGGCTGGTGTGTGTGAATTTAAGGGATTGAGTGAGGTACTGTACGCTTAAGGTGAATTACGTTAATGCTTAACAAGTCAAAGGTAAGGGATCCAGTTCGAAGGACCCCTCGTGTGGAGAAATGTGTTTATATTTAGTTGTTGAATGGGAATTTGTTGTTCTGGGAAAGTATTTCGACGTTAGTAGGCAAAGATCAGCAGTATAGGAAAAGGAGCGCTATCACTCAATGCACAAACACCGTGTTAATAACTTTGATGACGTACTTCATGTACCTTCACTCCAAATGCAAAAAAAAAAAAAAAAAAAAAACTGTACTCTGTAAAGAGATCTGAAAACTCCACAGGTGAAATAAAAGGAATTTGATGGCCAACTTTAGCTTTGTCAGGTCTAAGGTCCTCTGCACTCTTAGGCTCAGTTTTGGCTATGTCCCAGGGACCCCAGTGAGATGCTGGATAGGCATTTTGCATTAGGTAATTATTGAGACAATGGCAATAGATGAGAACAGTGATGTATTGTAGAATCTGTAGACACAATCCCACACACTTATCCCGAAATATGTAAAAGGCAGTTAAACCTAAATCAATTAGAAATTAATCTAAGCTAAAATGGGGGAAAACTAGTTGCCACGTGTTTTACCTGCACTCCTTACAGTCATGATGGAATGCCCTTCATTGTCCTCACCAATGGCTGTGGAATTGTTAGTTTGCACACTTGACTGGCCCACCCCTGAAAATCTCGATCCTTGGTAAATCAGGTATTGCTGGCACCGTTCCCAGGCTCATCTTCCCTGTCACCAGCTCAGCGGGCAAAAAAATAACCAGTCTTTTGTTTGATGGAAGTCGAGTGTGGGGTGAGCCATAGGTTCAATGATTGAATGACCAGGTTGACCAGCCGGCCACAACTACCTTTCCTCTACGCATGTGCTGACACTTAGATTGCATGAGTTCACCCGTCTTCACCTTTCAAAACAGGTAAAAGTTGTTGTGCGTAGAATAACACAGTTAAGGTGCTATATGGGGACTTTACTGCAGGGCAATGTATTGTTGTAATGAGTGTATACGAGGCAGGATTTTGTACAAAATACTTGGAGAAATATTGCAGCTCTAACGGAATATACATACGTTATAGTCCTACTCATTCTGGCAGCCTAAAAATCAATAGTTTAAACGACCACTTATCAATGGGCTGGTGCAATGAGCGTACATCTTGAAATTAACAGACATAAATTAGTACTGAGAGATAAAAGCTGCAATTGAGTAAGCAGTATTCAAATTATATTAAAATCTAGGGTAATAATTTATCTTCACACACGTAGTTTGAGGAAAGAACCATCGCATACTTTAGCTGTGCGTTTCTACACTGTGACATCATGAACATCGCGTACGCTATTGTCAACAAGTTTAGTTAGTTTAAAATCCTTCTCCCGATGTTTCGGTAAAGCTAACGTATAGTAAGTGTGGGAGTGAATCTTTAAGGGGTAACTATGATATTGGGAGTGAGACCAGAATGCAAAAGAAAGAGGAGTGAAGAAAAATTCTTCACACAAACATTTTATGCACGCACATACATACACACAAATACACTCACATACACAAATATATATATATATATATATATATATATATATATATATATATATATATATATATATATATATATATATATATATATATATATATATATATATATGCAAATAATATAGCTCTCATGATGGACCTTGCTGCTTATCGAAGTGTAGATCCCAATGGTAATTTTTGCTTTTTTTTTTATAAAGACTGCAGTCTTGTTAGCTCCAAAGCTATGTTATTTTGCGCATGTTAGCAAGAAATGGAGCTTTTAATACTTGTTGGAGAGTTGGTTATCTTACTCCACTATGTTAATGTGCTTGTTGTAGCTCAAGTCTAACTGATTACTGCTAAATTTCCATAACTCCCATATTTTTAAAAGTTTTATAATGTCTTTTGGCAAAACGTCCTAATACGTTTCCTGAGGGTAATTATCGGTTCCCTAGTTTACAGAAAACCCTTGATTGTGGCCTAAAAGTTCTTATAATTGTCCTTGAATTTAGCTCTGCCTTTGACCGTGTTAATCATGGTGCCCTTGTTTTCAAACTCAAATAGTTGGGAGTGGGTGGGTTGTTTCTTAGTATCATTATTGATTTTTTTAAGTAATAGATAGCAAAGTGTTGTTTCTGATGGGCACCATAGTGAGTATAGGAATTTGATATCTGGTGTTCCACAGGGTAGTGTTCTGGGCCCATTACTTTTCATAGTAAATACACATGACATGTGGTTTAGACTAGAAAACTAGCTTGTTGCATATACAGATGATGCTAATCTCTTAGCATTAATTCCTTCTGCGGAATGTAGATCTGGGGTTGCTGAATCCCTTAACAGAGATCTAGCTAAAATTAGTGCATGGTAAAAATTATGGGGTATGAAGCTGAATCCTAACAAAACTCAAAGTATGATCGTAAGTAAAGGACCGTGGTTCCTCAGTGAATGGATCCAAGCATCAATAATGTTTTTTTATCTTTGTATGACTATTTAAAAATTTTAGGTGTGATTTTCGATAGCTAATTTACTTTTGAGAAACATTAGGTTTATGTCTTCTTCAATTGCACAAAAAATTTGGCTTTTTGAGAAAGTCTTTCAAGATATTTAGTGATCAATCTATTCTGAAGTGTTTTGATTCTTTCATTTTACCTTGTTCCGAGTAATTGTTTTCCTGTCTGGTCTTCGGCTGCTGATTCTCATCTTAATTTGTTGGACAAGAACTTACGGTCTATTAAATTTCTTATTCCTGATCTAAATATTAATCTCTTGCACAGTCGTTCAATTAGTTCATCATGCATGTTGTATTAGATTTTTTTATAATTCATACCATCCCTTACATTCAGATTATTATTATT
>NC_090726.1:76193961-76216461 GCF_036898095.1 Palaemon carinicauda | reverse complement strand
CCCTACATTTCCTACATCCATTCTTACCCTCACAGCTTCGTTCCTAGCCTTATCTAATTGTGATACAACAGCCATGCTCCTCAGACACTTAATCTTGAGCATATTCTATTTCTCTCACTGCCACTTTCATTTCCCAAAGATTTGATCCATAATTCATAGTTCGTACATTTACTCTCTCATACAAATTCTCTTTACATTCATTCCTAACCCTTTAGTGTTTATCACTCCCTTCACTACCCCCACTATTTTACATCGTTCCTTCACTGTTTAACATATATCTGCTTCCATTCCACCATTTACAGCAACATGCCCCAAGTACTTAAAGTGATGGACTTCTTCAAAAAACTTTCCAATCAACATGACATTAAACTTGCCAGCAGTCTCCCAGCTTGTTCATCTCATTACCTCACTTTTACAAACATTATTTCTCAACTTCCTTCTCTGACACACCCTACTAAACTTTGCTATTAGTCGACTCAGCTTCTTCTCCGAGTCTGCAAACAATACAATATCATATGCAAGCAAAAACTAATTCAACTCCCACGCATAAAAACTCTCATCTATCATATTCTATGACTGCATCCTCTTTTTTATCTTTAATCCTATTAATCAGCACTCTGCTAAACACTTTTCCAATCACAGATAAATAACTAAAACCGCTTTATTTATAAAGACTCTTGTACATCTCTCTTACCTTTGCATTGCAGAACAATACACGCAAACAACAAGTCCACTGGTACCATTAACAATATAAGACATATATTAAACAATCTTATCTATCATTCAAGTACAGTCACAACTCTTCCTTTCACATACCAACCCTCATACCATCCATAACGGGGGCTTTTCCTGCTCTCTTGTAACCTCTCTCTCATTCTCATCTCCCATTACTGACACCTCAGCACATGTAACAGCAATTATATTGTCCTCCTTTTTTTATCTTCAACGTTCAACAACCTTTCAAAATACTTTCCTTTCAACAATCATCCATTTCCAACTTTCACTCTCTTAAATTCTCGAACCACCCTTCCTAACTCCCCTCACTTCTTTCCAAAACTTATTCTCCTTATACTAACGAACCATTTCCTGACCTCATCTCCAGGCAGCCGCCCTCTTTGCCTCAACTACCTTGAGTTTGCCTCCTTATTTTCTCTATACATATTTCATACTTCTCAACTCTATTACCCTGCAGTCATTCTTCAAATGCCCTCACTTTCACTCGTAATCCTCTTTCCACAGACGTCACTTGCAATCCTAGCAAAATTGTCTGTTACTAACTTCCACACCTAGAAATCACCATTTTATTTCACTTTCACTCTTTCTTATGCCATTTGAATTTTTTCATCATATTCACTTTTGACCTCTGGTTTTTTTCAACGTTTCAACCTTCACTACCTCTCCATACATCCCTAAACTCTATTTCCGAACTCTTTTGCTACAACTATTTCTTCTTTCAACCCAAAAAATATTTACCATACCGTTAACTATAGCCCTAAACACGTGTACATCTTTCAATTTTCCAAATATCCTTCTTGTTATCAACACATGATCTATTAATGAGATTTCTACCACAATTCCATTTGTCATTCTTACCCATTTATGCTTGATATTATCTTTCTTTTTGAAAACAAAAACACAACTCATCAGCTTTTGTTCAACAAACATATCTAACAGTCTCTCGCCTGGTATGTAATAGTTCCTAAGGACACCTTTTACCTCTCCAGCACCTACACTGGCATTTAGGTCACCTATCACAGCTACATAGATCCTTCTCCACCGTCGTTTTACACACCTAGTTAATTCATTAAAGACTTGTTTCGGTTCTTCACTTTTCTCATAGCCTGGCAAATACGCACTATCAAAGGAACAACATTCCCTACCTAACCTAACCCTTACCAACATTAACCTAGATGATACCTCCTTCTATTCCACTACTTTATCTGTCAGCCTCTCACTCAGCAATAAAGCCTCTTCCTCTCTTTCTCTTCCCCTTTCAATCCCAGACATTCTACGGGACACTTTATCAAACATCTCTTTCCCCTTCCGTTTTATGTTTGCCTCACGCAAGGCCCATGCATCCACTCTTTTATTCCCAAAAACACTTCTAATCTATCCTACTACATTCATTCACATTCAGTCACCCCAATAATAGAGGGCGGGGAGCAGTTACTCTCCCATATCTTCCATATTTACCACTGCATTATATGGCATACTAACTGCTATTGAGGAAATAGTGTTAAAAGAGGAGGGACACTTTAAAATTTTTACTGATTCAGGAAGTGTCATTCAATCTTTGGAAGGTTATAATTCTAGTAACAATTGAGTTTTAAAGATTTTAGTGTGGCTTTTAATCATTGGCCTGAGATGTATAACAGTTCGATTTGGCTGGGTTCCAGCGCATGTAGGTGTGCTTAGAAATGAAGAGGCAGATTCACAGGCAAAGAGTGCTGCAGCTGAATTGCTATTAAGAGGGTATCCCATTCTCTTTAATGGTTCTTTACAAGCAATTAAGAATTTAATTTATAACAATTGGCAACAGCACTGGGATAGTTGAACCAAAAATAGGATGTGAGAAATTACGATTGTTATATCCCCTACTCTTTGTAGTCTGTGCATTGGTCACGCTCGGATGACGCATGAGATTCTGCTGGTTGGCCTACACCAACCATATTTCGACGTCTGTTTAATAACTTTGACAGTGAGGCATTTGTTGACTTAATGCCCTAATTATAGCACAGAAAAAAAATAGATATCTGTTTGAGGCCCGCGGTGAAGATGGCAGGTTCAACCTTGCCAAGATCCTTGGACATGATGTGTCATACAATGCTAGTGGTATTTTTAAATTAATACCATAAGCAGGTCTTGTTAAAGGTATTCAACTTTTATAACATATTTACTTTTCTGGTTTTAATTGAATATTCTTTTAATGTTTATTTATAATAAACGATATTGGCGTCAATGACCATTGATATCAAGATGCCAGAGAACTTCAAATCAATCAACCAATCAGTCACCCTCCCCCAAGCTCTTCTACTTGGACATTTTGCAAGAAGTTACTATTTGGGAGAGGGAATTCCAAGTCTCCTCGTCTCGTCCCTTTTAGCCGCCTCCTACGACATGCATGGAAACATTAGCTCTAATCATTATTTCTTTTAATCCTGTGGATATACATATGTACATATATATATATATAGATAGATAGATAATTATATATATATATATATATATATATATATATATATATATATATCTATATATATATCTATATATATATATATATATATATATATATATATATATATATATATATATATATATATATATATATATATATATATATATATATATATATATATATCTCAAGCACACATGATTTCAGTCAATCTAAATATCACCTACGAATGTCATTTAATACCGAATTCAATCTTATATTCACTTGTAATTTATTTTATGGTAACAACTTCTGATCTGGTGGAGATTCGAACCACCACCTGTTCGGCTGGAAACCATGCCTGCGATGACTCTACAGACTGAGCTATCAAGACAGATAAAAGTTTATGACAAATCCCCGTACATATTCCTGTCGCATTCAGGAATCTGTTCATAGACTTGAAATAAACCTATCTCCACCATGATAGCTGAATCGTGAGTTTGCAACACGTGGTTATTTTAAATGAATATATATCACAAGCACACGTGATTTCAGTCAATCTAAATATCACCAACGAATGGCATTTATGACCGAATTCTACCTTGGGAATATGTATCCATTTGGAATTAATTTTATTTCATATATATATATATATATATATATATATATATATATATATATATATATATATATATATATTATATATACATATATATATATATGTATATATATATATATATATATATATGTATATATATATGTATATATATATATATATATATATATATATATATATATATATATATATATATATATATATATATATATATATATATATATGTATATATATATATATATATATATATATATATATATATATATATATATATATATATATATATATGTATATATACATATATATATATATATATATATATATATATATATATATATATATATATATATATATATACATGCAATGTCAGAACCGTGTCTAGGGTAGCTGATTTGCTGTTACTTTAAGAGACAAAAGAAATTGATTGGGATATATTAGGATTGAGTGAAATTAGAAGAACTAAGAGATTTTACATTGAGTTAATAGATATCCACATGTTTTGCCTCAGGGAACATTAAATGAACAAAGAAAAGTGCGTGGATTTTCTTATCCATAAAAATCTTGTGTATAACATAGAAGAATCTGTATTACTAGCGATAGAACCACAGGATTACTCATCAAACAAAATATGAAGTATGAACTGAAGAGCATTTAAACGTATTTAACAAGATTTCATACAAAGTAAGAAAAAAAAGCATTTTAAGAAGATCTGTGATATCTATGAAAAATCACAAAACGAAATATAAATCTCTTAGGTCAAAAGAAGACGAGAATCAGCAGTAAGTGTATTTCGAGTAGGCACATGGAATGGCAGAGGAGACATGTTTGTAGAATTTGTTGAAAGAAAGTCTTCTATAAAAAGGAAAATAGAAAACTTACATGGAGAAAACCTATGTAGAAACAAAAATAAGGTAATAGATTTTATTCTAAGTGAAATAATTAATTTACTTAAATATGTAACAGGGCTAAACCAGTTTAAGTATAGCAACCATAAAATGCTGAGAAGTAAAATTTCTATATATCCGAAGAAAGAGAAAGGAAAACTAAATTGAAAAAAGAAAATAAATGATCCTGTAATACGAGGAAAGCCTGATGAGTTTAGTGTGCCAACAAAAATAGGTACTGCCAGCAACAGGAAGAAATAGAAGCAAGTAAAGAAGAAATATGGAGTAATTCAAAAAAATTTGTACCGGAAGCAGCACAAGAGATAAGTTGAAAAGGTCCTAAGACGATCAAGTAAAACCATAAATAGATACCAAAACCTTATAAAAATATGTGAAATGGGGGTAAAATCAAAGAGAGATGAATTAGAATTAGCAAAACTATCCAAAACTACAGATCAACTAAAAACCCAAGATATTCGTAAAAACAATCAGACCAAATTGAGAAAACACTAAAGAATGGAAGAGACATCAAATAGAAGAAAAAAAATCATATTGCTTCAAAGAATGGAAATGGAAATATTAAAAATAGAGAGGGACCGATAAGAATAGCAAAAGATTTGTATACACTAGTGATATAAACATATTTTCACAGAAGGAAATGATGAAACACCAGGGCTGATACCAAACGTAACAGTAGGGGATGTAAAGAAATTATCAAAAGCCATGAAAAGAGACAAATCAATAGAAGATGGCCTAGAATTAATTTAATAATAGATGCAGAAGATTTTATAGTAATAAATCTTCCTGAACTCTCCACCAAATACCTGTAAGAATGCAGTATGCCTACTGCTTAAAAAACTTTATCGTTACACTAATTCACAAAAGAGGGAGAGAAAACATCTGTAAAATTACCGCTCAATAATTTTAGTCAATGTAATATATAAAATATTTACAAAGATCCTATTAGTCAACCAAGAGAGTAGGCCGGCTTTAGAACTGCGTATTCAACAACTGACCATATCAATGTGATTAACCCTTTGGCATTTATACCATCGCAAAAGTTAGGGTTAGGTACAATGCATATTGCTTTCGCCGCAAAAAAATTAAATTCGTGAACAAGCTATCTATTTCTTTTTTTATTTTTAGATCGGTATGTGTAAACTATAACAGGATAAGGTTTCTGGTTTGCTGCATTACAAAAAAAAAAATAAAAAAAAAAAAGTATTTACAGATAGTGAGAATGTTTCGATTGAGGAAATAGCTGGACAGAGAAATGACATATATCCTTTATTATTCACAGTTTGTCTTTGAATAAGGTTCTAAAAATTTAAATCAGTGAAATGTATGGTTTAATTTTAATGGAGGAATACCTTAATAACTTAAGATTTGCAGATGACATAGTTGTGTTTAGTGAATCATGGAGGAATTACAACAGATATTAGAAGATATCAATAAAGCAGAAACATAGGACTAAAAAAGGTATTTGAGTGAAAGTAGGATCATGTTCAATGAAAATGCAGAGAGTCAACAAATAACAGTTATGGACGAATCTCTAGGGATAGTTAACGAATATACACAGTTAGGTCAGATAGTAAGTGCTTCCCCAGGGCCCAAGATCTAAATTAAGAGAATGATAAGCATGGAAAGGAGAGCATCTGGTATATGAAATGAGATTAGGAAAAGTAAATAATACTTAATCATATGGTCCTACTAGTGTCAACTTATGCATCAGTAACTTGGAGTCTTACAAAAGCATTAAAATATAAGCTAGTTATAGCTCAAAGAGCTATGGATGTGAATAAAACTAAGTGACCGGAAAAAAAAGAAACACGGACACGAAAATAGACTAAATCAGAGGATATTGTAACAATATTTAAGAAAAAGGAATGGACATGGCCAGTACATATAATGAGCATTTCAGACAATAGATAGACATCAAGAGGAAACCAATTTGTCTATAGAGATTGCGAAAAGAAGTAAAAGAAAGACGAGAAGACAATGATTTTGAGTGTCTTCTACCAAAACGTCTTAATAGGTTTGCTGAAGGTAATCATCTATTCCCTAGTTTGCAATTTGGTTTTTGTAAAGGCCTTGGCAGGTCTGAGGTCTTTCTTCTGCAGTGCACTGGTAATGGCTGGTGAGGGTAATGATATATATATATATATATATATATATATATATATATATATATATATATATATATATATATATATATATATATATATATATATATATACTGTATTTTTAGGTCATATAATAATCCCAGAAGGTATCCAACCCTGCTCAGTAAAGTAGAAGATATCATAGATTTCAGCAGGCTGCAAACCCTTCGGGGAATAGATGGATTCCTTGGCCCTCTACGATATTATTATAAATTCATAAGAGGTTTTGGAGAAAGAGCAAGATCTTAGAGAGTTATAATTCGGAGAGTGGAAGAGGATGGAGCTTTTAACACATTGACAACTTCCTTCTGGCTAGTGCAGTAGTAAAGTGTTCACCTTCTACTCGTACGGCAGCAGAGAGTTCCCAGCCTGGGACCGTGCATTTACGCTGTTTACTGGGGTGGCCACTGTTGTGGTTGGCCACAAGAGTGGCAGGTTGGGCTTGCCCCGGTGAGGTTCTGAAGAGTATCTATCACATATGAGTAGGCGTAGCTATTGGTGGCGTAATTTCTCAAGGAGACGATGAGGGCAGAGAGCCAACCTTTTGCTGTGCTTCTAGGGCGTTAAAAGGGACACCCAAAAATTGTAGTACCTTCGATCGAGAGGCATTGGCCATTATTTGAGTTCAGGAGAGCCTTTGTTTCTTTGTACTTAGGCTGCCAATCGAGATGCAGACTTTTCATCAGTCCATATATTATTTATTTTGTAAGAGAGACTTGACGTCTATACAAGCGATTTAGATTTGGAGATTGTGAAAATTTAACATAAAGCGTTTTGCCCACATAAAGGGTGAAGCAGGCAAAGTAGCAGAGGTGCAGCACTAGGAATAACTACTAGGTCACAAAAGATGAATGAAGAACAAACCAGATTGTTCAGTGAACCAATCAAAATAGAAAATGGATTTTAATTTTATGTGCGGAGCAATTAGGAACTGGGAACCGAGAGAGAGAGAGAGAGAGAGAGAGAGAGAGAGAGAGAGAGAGAGAGAGATATGCCCAATGTGAATGTGTGGGTTATAGAATCCACGATAAGGTATATATAAATATATATATATATATATATATATATATATATATATATATATATATATATATATATATATATATATATATATATATATATATATATATATATATATATATATATATATATATATATATATATATATATATATATGTATATATATATATATATATATATATATATATATATATATATATATATATATATTTATATATATATATAAATATATATATGTAATGTATGTAAAATTACATGTTTAAATCCATGACCTAAGAGGTCAATGTGGAAGTAAGGAGCGAGTGTGAGAAATGCCATAGTCAGTCCTAACCAGGATTTGAATGCCAAACCTTAGCAATGTAACATTATTATGAAGAGTAAGTACAAATACAAACCGTGAG
Source organism: Palaemon carinicauda (assembly GCF_036898095.1). Classification (NCBI taxonomy): domain Eukaryota; kingdom Metazoa; phylum Arthropoda; class Malacostraca; order Decapoda; family Palaemonidae; genus Palaemon; species Palaemon carinicauda. Next base: position 76,208,227 of record NC_090726.1, on the reverse strand, counting down.
AAAGAGTTGTGTCTCACCGGATCCAGGTGTCTTTCTCTATTAATGTTTAGTTTACATTATATCTTTAAATGCTGAGATAACTGACTATACGATATCTTTGATATTGATATTTTAGTCAGTTCTGATCAAGTTGTCATACGGAATGGTCATCCGACCAAACCATCTATACTCCTATGATGGAGATGTTAATAACTGTTTTAAAGGAATAAACTGTTTTAAAGTTAACTTACTTAGACTTATTTAGAAGAAGCAACTTACCAAGTCTAAATATTACAACACATTGAAGAGACATTTGATTAGAACAGGAATGCGTGTTAATAACAGTACCACACCAACAATTGGTGGCAACGAATAAAACTCTAAGAACCAGAGAAAGATCCTCAATAACCAGCGTTCAACATAAATCAACTTTAGTGTCATGAGAATCAACAGTAATGAATCTACAATTTTGACGAAGTATCTACGTCCACCGAAGAGATGAAAACATTAAATACCAACAAATAAATGTTATACAAACTGAGAAACTGGATCTTCAATCTACATCTCAAGAAAGCCAAGGACTGACATTCAACGTTTATTAAACATTCAAGAATTATATCCAGGGAACTCTACATTCAACATTACAACGGGAAATCGGACCGAAAACATTCACCCAAACATCCAAACTCTCGCAAACCAGTGAGAGAGAGAGGAAATGACGACATCACCCTTCGCCCATATAAACCCAAGCTAAGTACATTCCTTTATTCATTTCAGTTTTGGACAGTGAAGTGTAGTTATCACGAAATAAATTTAATCAAGCCACTATGACTCTGCGTAATGTTATTGAGAGAGCAGCTCTCATAGCTGATAGGCTTAATGAATATCAAGATATTTTAGGTAATTCCACTTGGGTTACTAGAGATAATATCTCTGTGAAAGATTTTTTACGATTAATGTATTTAACTTGCATGACACTCATGTTGCCTGAAGCTTTAGTGCGGTGGTTTGATAAAAAGTTAACGCCAGCAAGTACGGAACTGGATGTATATAAACAGATAAAGAAACACATGTGTAAGTGTCTTGATCTTGATCCCGTGTTAACCCAAGTTTTTGCAAAAACTGAAACAAAGCCACAACAAGTAAATGTAGTTAATAATAGGCATGTTGCGGGAATGGCGTGTTATAATTGCAAAGGTCAAGGTTACTTGATTGCGGACTGCAGAACGAGATTCTGTTCGATACATAATAGTTCGACTCATTCATATAGTCAGTGCTACTCGCATAAGACACAACAGAATCCTAGAAATACACAGTCAATTCCACAGTCAGTTCCATATGGAAATAAAAAGAAAAATCCTCATTTCAATAAGAAGAAACAGCCAAACGTCAATGTAGTTCAGAATCCCAATCAAACAAACAGTTCTTCGAATAACGCTGATCCCGGGTCGTCAAACCAGACCTCGCAAGGTCAGACTAATTTTCAGAATATGCAGAGCAAAGCAAATACCACATAATTAACTCCAGTTGGGAAGAGAGTGATGTTGGGTCAAGGTCATTCATGTCAACATCAGTAGTATTGAATAATCAATTTGATGTTTTATCAGATCATTGTGAGGCAATAGATTTTCCTATGAAACACACGGCCGAATTAAGTAAATCAGTGCATGGTCCATTAGATTTGCAACGAATTCATACAATAATAAGCCAAAATGAGTTACGACCAACATTATATGCTGTAAATTTAGAACACAGATCATTTACATTATTTTTTGACTCTGGTAGTCCACGTAATATCATGGATTTGAGGACACATCATTTGTTGTTTTTAACTTTCCAATAGAAAAATCCGGAGTAAGACTCTCGGGTATAGGAAATAATGAATTAAATGTAATAGGCGTAACTCATGTTCAGTTCAAGGTCGGTAAGCGCACGTTTTCCGATACATTTGTTGTTGTACAAAATATTGATATGTATCCAGCTGTAATTATAGGATACCTATCTATGGGCAATCAAAACATTATCTTAGCCCCTGCCAAGCACGGCGTGTATATCAAAGGAAAATTCTATAAGTCTTCTAATACCTTAAAATCAGTTTTGGATAAAAAGGAGACGACAAATAAAACAGTGACGTACGGTGAAGAACCAATAACTTGTCTCACTAATAAAGAAATAATATACGCGACCCAACAGAATTCTCGTTCACCCGTACTATCATCTTGCACGCAATCTATCGAGCCAAACATACCTTCGAATTTAATAGTGCAAGTAAAGAAAGCATTACCGGGATCTGAAATATTAATCCTTTCCGACACTTTGAAAACTAACGAATTGTCTGTCACACAAGCTATTTATACAGTAGGCTCACATCAACAATGTAATATTGAAGTCTGTAATCATTTAAATACCACTTTAGTTATTCACAAAAATCAACATATCTTGGATGTAGAAGTTTACAAACATCGTATTCTTAACGTCGCTGAAATCAATCACTCTCAATCAGTTGTGAATGAATCCCTTTTGCAATCTATTAAAAATAAAATCAATAAAGACATTCAAGAAGAAGAAACTCAGCAAAAATTTTTTGGACTTTTAACTGAATATCATGATGTTTTTTCCACTACGGATGGATCCTTAGGAAAGACAGATATCATAGAACATCAAATAATGTTAAAGGACAAGCAGAAAATTATCTATGTACCCTCGTACAGACTCCCTATGAAATTCCAGAATGAGATGAATGATGAAGTAGGTAAAATGCTAGAAGGAGTCATTATGAAATCGAACAGCCCTTATAATTTTCCATTAATAGATGTACCGAAAAAAGATCGAACATGGCGTATCTGCGTAGATTTTCGTCGCTTGAATGAGAAAACGATCCCTGATCGATTCCCAGTGCCATGTACTGACGATATTTTATCTTTGTTAGGTCAGAATAAATATTTTACCAGTTTGGACTTACTTAAAGGCTTTCACCATATATCATTAGAAGAAAATAGTATCCCATACACAGCCTTCAGCACAGCCAGGGGACATTATGAATTTTACGTATGCCCTTTGGTTTACGTTGTGCTTCCATAACATTTACAAGAATGATTAACATAGTGTTTGGAGACCTGTTAGGGGATATATTGCATGCCTATATGGGCGACCTTGTAATCTTTTCCAATACCTTAGAAGAACATCTACGTAAACTTGAACTAGTACTACAGAGACTAAGACAACATAACTTAAGGGTAAAGATTAGTAAGTGTGAATTTTTCAAAACAGAATTGGTCTATATGGGTTTTACCGTGTCTAGCCAAGGTCTTAAAGTAGTCCACGATAAGGTGTCAGCTATCCGTAACTTTCCGATACCTACTATTGTCAAGGGAATACAGCAATTTCTGGGGTATAGTGGATATTACACATGTTTTATACGCAATTATTCAATAATAGCCTCTCCCCTAACTGATCTTACGAAGAAGGGTGTAGATTTCAAATGGTGTGAGCGGCATCAACAGGCGTTTAATACCTTGAAAGATGAACTGTGTAGTTCTCCTATCTTAAAATTTCCTGACTTCGGTAAGGAATTCTTCATTGCAACAGACGCCTCAGACTTAGGAGTAGGAGGGGTATTGCTTCAGCAATATGAAAAACAATTTTTCCCGATAGCTTTTTATTCTCGAAAACTGAGAACTTCCGAAAGTAAGTATGCAGTAATAGACAAGGAAGGGCTAGCTATTGTTAATTCACTAGAGCATTTTAACCCTGGATAGGTACGGTCCTCGGACACCCCTTTAAGGGTATACTCGGACGCGAACGACCCCGACGCCAAAAAAAATTCTTGAAAAATCAGTTTTTGCAGTAACCTCCTTTTTTCTTTTGCCAAAAAAAACTTCAATGAATGCTTAAAACAACTGTAAAGATAAATACTACTCATCTGCAGAAAAACTATTTATTATAAATATTTTAAAAAATTAAGTAGAAAAAAAAAAGACCTGACATAAAAATTCATAAAAAAAAAGTTTATACATATATACACAAATCCTTTTAGGAATTGATTCTTGAATGTTTAGGACACATCTTGATGTATTTTGGATGAAGTCAGACCCATGGAGGTGAAGATCTGAAATGAGAAAAAAAGGGTAACTTTTTTCAGCCAAAAAAAATTGTCCAAATTTCATGAATTTTTTTGGGTACCCAAATGAAATAGGAAGTGGCTAATTTTTTTAGGGAATAAACATATGTTATCCTAAAATAGAAATATGTAAAAAAATCTTCATTATTTTGTAAATTACATTTATATCAGGGGCCATATCTAAAGGTAATTTTTTGAGTACTTGGAAATTTCGTAAAAAAATACATATATTTAATATATAATATGATATTTATGCAGGTAAAAATATACCAAAATATCACAAATTCTATAGGGAACAAGAATATATATAGATAGGGCAGCTTACGCTTCGGATATGTCCACAAAATGGCCGCCAACCACACTGACTCAGACTCCCTAATCTGCCACTTGAAATGTAGGAAGGGTATGTCAATTTCAAGGTGTTATTTACTAATCTAATTATTATTGGATATGCATAAAAATTGTATGGTGGGTTGCTGGATAATTGTCGATTATTTTACGACTATAAAATTAAAATTCTGACCCAAAAAAATTTTTTTGAAGGGAAATAAAATCGAAAAAAAAAATGTAAAACAATATTTTAGCTAAAAAAATTTGATGATATTCAATCAAAAAAAAAGTAAACAAAATTTTCCGACAAATAAACATCTAGAGGAATCATTACTCTGTGATAGTTCCTTAGTACGTAGTAATTTTGAAAGAATTGGGAAAAAACGAAAAAATGGCAATCACCGGAAAATCGAACACATACCTATATATACGCCATATCTGGCTAAAAAAAAGATAGGCATGGGTAGCCAGATCATCTAGAAACACTTTCCAACACTATAAAAATATAAGTTTTGCGACACTACTTGCCAATTCCTTACGGTAACATGACTAAGCAAAAAAATGCAAAACAAATAAAAAGGGGCACTCGTGGAAAAATGGCCATTCTAATATACGGCATTTCAGAAAAAAAAAATTTCAGCCACGTGCTAGGCAAACCATCAAGGCATATTTTCCGACAAATAAACATATAAATGAAATATTACTCTGTGATAGTTCCTTAGTACGTAGTAATTTTGAAAGAAATGGGAAAAAACGAAAAAATGGCAATCACAGGAAAATCGAACACATACTTATATATACGCCATATCTGGCTAAAAAAAAAATAGGCATGGGTAGCCAGATCATCTAGAAACACTTTCCAACACTATAAAAATATAAGTTTTGCGACACTACTTGCCAATTCCTTACGGTAACATGACTAAGCAAAAAAATGCAAAACAAATAAAAAGGGGCACTCGCGGAAAAATGCCCAACATTCTAATATACGGCATCTCAGATAAAAAAAAAAGACATGCACGTGTTAGCCCAACCATCAAGGCACACTTTCTAACACATAAACATGAAAAAAAAATCAATAATATACGGCAATTCCTTACTACGTAGTAAATTTTTACAAATATTGAAAAAAAAACAGAAATTGGCAACCGCAGTTAAATACCCAATATACCAATAACTACGTCGTATCTGACAAAAACAAAATCACGCATGGGTAGCCAGATCATCTAGACACACTTTCCAACATTAAAAAAGCAAAAGTTTTACGACACTATTTCGCAATATCTTACGGAAAAATGACTTGGCAAAAAAATAAAAAAAAATTAAAAAGGGACACTCGCGGTAAAATGCCCGACATTCTAATATACGACATCTCAGATAAAAAAAAAGACATGCACGTGTTAGCCCAACCATCAAGGCACACTTTCTAACACATAAACATGAAAAAAAAATGAATAATATACGGCAATTCCTTACTACGTAGTAATTTTTACAAATATTGAAAAAAAACAGAAATTGGTAACCGCAGTTAAATACCCAATATACCAATAACTACGTCGTATCTGACAAAAACAAAGTCATGCATGGGTAGCCAGATCATCTAGACACACTTTCCAACACTAAACAAGCAAAAGTTTTACGACACTATTTGGCAATATCTTACGGAAAAATGACTTGGCAAAAAAATGAAAAAAAATGAAAAAGGGGCACTCGCGGTAAAATGGTCCTCGTGGTGATGAACGACATTTTAACTAAAAAAAAAAACATGCACATGGTAGCCAAACAATCCACCAAGACTTTCCACAACTGATAACCTATACAAGTTGCACCATTCTACGACAATTTCATAATACGTAATAACTTTGATAATTATGCAAACTACCTCAGAAGGGTAAACTCGGACGCGAACGACCCCGACGCGTCTCAGAAATCGGGGAAGGAGTACAGCTACAGCAATGCACATCTGGACACTACTAGAGCGTGTAGGGGAGACACCTCCTGCAGGTCGATCACCCACAAATTCAGTCACAGGGGTGAGTCACGTGAGAAAAACCTGTTTTTTTTTTACGCTCGGGGTCGCAAACGACCCACCGTACCTATCCAGGGTTAAATTCATAATATACAGTTATCCCATTAAGGTTCTTACTGATCATAAACCACTAACCGACTTCTTTAAAGGATTCAGTCACAGCCCCAAACGAACTCGGTGGCATTTGATCATTCAAGACTTTGGCGCGAGAATCGGGTATTTACCAGGGAAAACAAATATCATTTCTGATGCATTATCACGCAACCTTGTGTCATCTTGTGCGGAGCCTTTAGCTGAATTAATATATATATCAACATCCACGCTTATTGTTAAAACTATATCTGAACAAGAAGATCTGGGCTGGAGTGCTGAATTATTACAGACTGAGCAAAGAAAAGATCAGAAATTAGAAAAAATTATAAATGCTTTGGAAGGAAATCGTAAGGAAAGGGAATATATAAAGTATCCGCAGCAGAATTATATAATCAAAGACAATATTCTGTGTAGATCCGTAACAAGGAAAACCCGCAATACACCACATGTGACTAACGACCAGGTAGTGGTACCAATCGCACTTATATCCACTGTACTAAATTGGTTGCAGCAAACCCATTGCATGGACACCCGGGGTTTTCCATAATGTCACAGAAAGCCAAATCATTGTCTTATTGGCATATGATGCTTACAGATATAAAAAAACACATAGCTAATTGTCGCACTTGTCAGGAAAACAAAGGGCACACGAAAACACCTGTCAGCCTAGAGGCTTATCCCATGCCCAGTCAACCCTTTGAAAGGATACATTTAGATTTATTAACAGGATTTTACGAGTCAGACAGAGGAAATAAGCACCTCTTAGTAATTGTAGATGCTTTGACTCGATATACAGAACTAATAGCGCTTAAAACTAAAACTGCGATTGAATGCGCTAGGAAGTTTTACGAGTGTTACATTTGGAAGCATGGAATTCCACACATGATAATCTCAGACTCGGGTGGAGAATTTAATAATCACTTTCTTACCTCATTCTGTGAATTCCTTAGCATAAAGAAATTCAATACTATGATCTATCACCCAGAGTCAAATGGGCTAGTGGAAAGAGCGAATAGGAAGGTTTTAAAGATATTAAGATTAACACTAGGGGGATCAAAACCCAACTGGGATATTGCAATACCTGCGGTACTAAGTACTCTGAATCACTCATATCATATATATATTAAAATGTCGCCGCACGAGGCATTGTATGGTACCCCAGTTAGAACGCCTTTCCATGTATTAACGCCTACAACTAATTTATCAAATCCTTTAAAAGAATGTATAAATGCAAGCATATCCTTCGAAAGAATTTAGAAGAATCGCAAATCATAATGAAAAGGAATCATGATAAAATAGCGAAGCCAACTGAAACATATACCAAGGGTGATAATGTATACATGCAGGTAAATGTACATAAAGGACTCAATTATAAACTAACACCTAAGTTTGAAGGCCCATTTAGCATTTTAGAAACATTAACGACCAATAGATTTAAAGTTCAAAACGTATCCCAGCCCACTGATGAAAGAATCGTACCATTGGCTCACATAAGATATTAAAATAAGAGAGAAGGAAGTGAGGGAATTTTTTTGTATTCATTATCTATGAAATTTATATGTTAACATTATTTTCCTCTTAATACAGGTGTAATTACATATATTTTTCTCATTACAGGTTTCCAAGATGAAGTTTTTATTGTTAGGAGTGATATTGTTCGCTCAGACATTTTTCTCGTGTGGGAAGAGCTCTAAAACTATAAGTATAGATTTTAAATAGGGCACCATAGTAGAGAGACAAGAAGACGTTTTCATTACATCAAGTAACGTAGTTGCTGAAGTACGCATGCAAGGAATTTTTCTCCCAGAGAATGTTGTCACTAGCTTAGCCCTGGATAAATACTACTCATCGGCAGAAAAACTATTTATTATAAATATTTTAAAAAATTAAGTAGTAAAAAAAAGACCTTACATAAAAATTCATAAAAAAAAAGTTTATACATATAAACACAAATCCTTTTAGGAATTGATTCTTGAATGTTTAGGACACATCTTGATGTATTTTGGATGAAGTCAGACCCATGGATGTGAAGATCTGAAATGAGATAAAAAGGGTAACTTTTTTTGGCCAAAAAAATTTGTCCAAATTTCATGAATTTTTTTGGGTACCCAAATGAAATAGGAAGTGGCTAATTTTTTTAGGGAATAAACATATGTTATCCTAAAATAGAAATATGTAAAAAAATCTTCATTATTTTGTAAATTACATTTATATCAGGGGCCATATCTAAAGGTAATTTTTTGAGTACTTAGAAATTTCGTAAAAAAATACATATATTTAATATATAATATGATATTTATGCAGGTAAAAATATACCAAAATATCGCAAATTCTATAGGGAACAAGAATATATATAGATAGGGCAACTTACGCTTCGGATATGTCCACAAAATGGCCGCCAACCACACTGACTCAGACTCCCTAATCTGCCACTTGAAATGTAGGAAGGGTATGTCAATTTCAAGGTGTTATTTACTAATCTAATTATTCTTGGATATGCATAAAAATTGTATGGTGGGTTGCTGGATAATTGTCGATTATTTTACGACTATAAAATTAAAATTCTGACCCAAAAAAAATTTTTTTTGAATGGAAATAAAATCGAAAAAAAAATGTAAAACAATATAATATTTTAGCTAAAAAAATTTGATGATATTCAATCAAAAAAGAAGTAAACAAAATTTTCCGACAAATAAACATCTAGAGGAATCATTACTCTGTGATAGTTCCTTAGTACGTAGTAATTTTGAAAGAAATGGGAAAAAACGAAAAAGTGGCAATCGCAGGAAAATCGAACACATACCTATATATACGCCATATCTGGCTAAAAATAAAGATAGGCATGGGTAGCCAGATCATCTAGAAACACTTTCCAAAACTATAAAAATACAAGTTTTGCGACACTACTTGCCAATTCCTTACGGTAACATGACTAAGCAAAAAAATGCAAAACAAATAAAAAGGGGCACTCGCGGAAAAATGGCCAACATTCTAATATACGGCATTTCAGAAAAAAAAAATTTCAGCCACGTACTAGGCAAACCATCAAGGCACATTTTCCGACAAATAAATATCTAAATGAATCATTACTCTGTGATAGTTCCTTAGTACGTAGTAATTTTGAAAGAAATGGGAAAAAACGAGAAAATGGCAATCACCGGAAAATCGAACACATACCTATATATACGCCATATCTGGCTAAAAAAAAGATAGGCATGGGTAGCCAGATCATCTAGAAACACTTTCCAACACTACAAAAATAAAAGTTTTGCTACACTACTTGCCAATTCCTTACGGTAACATGACTAAGCAAAAAAATGCAAAACAAATAAAAAGGGGTACTCGCGGAAAAATGGCTAACATTCTAATATACGGCATTTCAGAAAAAAAAAATTCAGCCACGTGCTAGGCAAACCATCAAGGCACATTTTCCGACAAATAAACATCTAAATGAATCATTACTCTGTCATAGTTCCTTAGTACGTAGTAATTTTGAAAGAAATGGGAAAAAACGAAAAAATGGCAATCAAGGGAAAATCGAACACATACCTATATATACGCCATATCTGGCTAAAAAAAAAGATAGGCATGGGTAGCCAGATCATCTAGAAACACTTTCCAACACTACAAAAATATAAGTTTTACGACACTACTTGCCAATTCCTTACGGTAACATGACTAAGCAAAAAAATGCAAAACAAATAAAAAGGGGCACTCGCGGAAAAATGGCTAACATTCTAATATACGGCATTTCAGAAAAAAAAAAATTCAGCCACGTGCTAGGCAAACCATCAAGGCACATTTTCCGACAAATAAACATCTAAATGAATCATTACTCTGTGATAGTTCCTTAGTACGTAGTAATTTTGAAAGAAATGGGAAAAAACGAAAAAATGGCAATCACAGGAAAATCGAACATATACCTATATATACGCCATATCTGGCTAAAAGAAAAGATAGGCATGGGTAGCCAGATCATCTAGAAACACTTTCCAACACTATAAAATTATAAGTTTTGCGACACTACTTGCCAATTCCTTACGGTAACATGACTAAGCAAAAAAATGCAAAGCAAATAAAAAGGGGCACTAGCGGAAAAATGGCCATTCTAATATACGGCATTTCAGAAAAAAAAAAAAAAAAATTCAGCCACGGGCTAGGCAAACCATCAAGGCACATTTTCCGACAAATAAACATATAAATGAATCATTACTCTGTGATAGTTCCTTAGTACGTAGTAATTTTGAAAGAAATGGGAAAAAACGAAAACATGGCAATCACAGGAAAATCGAACACATACCTATATATACGCCATATCTGGCTAAAAAAAAGATAGGCATGGGTAGCCAGATCATCTAGAAACACTTTCCAACACTATAAAAATATAAGTTTTGCGACACTTCTTGCCAATTCCTTACGGTAACATGACTAAGTAAAAAAATGAAAAACAAATAAAAAGGGGCACTCGCAGAAAAATGGCCAACATTTTATTATACGCATTTCAGAAAAAAAATTTCAGCCACGTGCTAGGCAAACCATTAAGGCACATTTTCCGACAAATAAACATCTAAATGAATCATTACTCTGTGATAGTTCCTTAGTACATAGTAATTTTGAAAGAAATGGGAAAAAACGAAAAAATGGCAATCACAGGAAAATGGAACACATACCTATATATACGCTATATCTGGCTAAAAAGAAATAGGCATGGGTAGCCAGATCATCTAGAAACACTTTCCAACACTATAAAAATATAAGTTTTGCGACACTACTTGCCAATTCCTTACGGTAACATGACTAAGCAAAAAAATGCAAAACAAATAAAAAGGGGCACTCGCGGAAAAATGGCTAACATTCTAATATACGGCATCTCAGATAAAAAAAAAGACATGCACGTGTTAGCCCAACCATCAAGGCACACTTTTTAACACATAAACATGAAAAAAATATCAATTATATACGACAATTCCTTACTACGTAGTAAATTTTTACAAATATTAAAAAAAAACTGAAATAGGCAACCGCAGTTAAATACCCAATATACCAATAACTACGTCGTATCTGACAAAAACAAAGTCACGCATGGGTAGCCAGATCATCTAGACACACTTTCCAACACTAAAAAAGCAAAAGTTTTACGAAACTATTTGGCAATATCTTACGGGAAAATGACTTGGCAAAAAAATGAAAAAAAATGAAAAAGGGGCACTCGCGGTAAAATGCCCAACATTCTAATATACGGCATCTCAGATAAAAAAAAAGACATGCACGTGTTAGCCCAACCATCAAGGCACACTTTCTAACACATAAACATGAAAAAAAAATCAATAATATACGGCAATTCCTTACTACGTAGTAAATTTTTACAAATATTGAAAAAAAACAGAAATCGGCAACCGCAGTTAAATACCCAATATACCAATAACTACGTCGTATTTGACAAAAACAAAGTCACGCATGGGTAGCCAGATCATCTAGACACACTTTCCAACACTAAAAAAGCAAAAGTTTTACGACACTATTTAGCAATATCTTACGGAAAAATGACTTGGCAGAAAAATGAAAAAAAATGAAAAAGGGGCACTCGCGGTAAAATGGTCCTCGTGGTGATGAACGACATTTTAACTAAAAAAAAATCATGCACATGGTAGCCAAACAATCCACCAAGACTTTCCACAACTGATAACCTATACAAGTTGCACCATACTACGACAATTTCATAATACGTAATAACTGATAATTATGCAAATTACCTTAGAAGGGTAAACTCGGTCGCGCTCGACCCCGACGCGTCTCAGAAATCTGGGAAGGAGTACAGCTACAGCAATGCACATCTGGACACTACTAGAGCGTGTAGGCGAGACACCTACTGCAGGTCGATCACCCACAAATTCAGTCACGGGGGTGAGTCACGTGAGAAAAACCTCTTTTTTTTTGACGCTCGGGGTCGCGGACGACCCACCGTACCGTTCCAGGGTTAAAGAGCGCCATTTCAAGGTTTGCTGTTTCATTAAATGAAATGCATAGAAGACACTTACCTTCTAATACAGAGAGTTCGTTTGCATCGACACTAAAAGTTGCAGAGATGCTATCCGACGACTTGCAAAATAAGACTTACGAGGCAGAATCTTTGGTTCGTGACCTTTTGATTTGGACAGTAAGACACGATAACCTTGAAAAATGTAACCCGTTTATTTTTGCTGCACGAAACATCTCTGGTTCTGTTGCAAGTTTAGGCTTAGTGATTTCCAATCTTCTTAAGAATAGTAATCAAAATAAGAAAATTAAGTTTTTGACTCATGAAAATGAATTAATTTTATCAGAACTAAGGAATCAGTTAGCTTCAATCAATCAAATTATGAGTTTGGTGAACGAACATTCTAGTAATATCAGTCAGATTATGGAAGTAAAAGATTTGTTAGCAACGTTAACGTATTATGATTCAGAAATACATCATATCCATAATAGAATTGCATATTTCATTGATAAATCAAAAGACTATGTGGAAGCTATTACGTTAGCGACTAAAGGTGTACTGTTACCGCATTTGTTGCCGATAAGAGACTCAACGGTAATTGTGGAGAATGGACGGGAGAAATTAGGTTATATTCCTTTGTTAGACGCATGTAGGTTAGAATTTTATTACAGTAAGCGTTGAAAATCACAGGATTATGATTACAATTCCCTTTGATTCTTCCGATACCTGGCAATCTTACAGGATATCACCATTTCCGACTTTCATGACGAATCACTCAAATCCAGTAATATCCAGTTTGACAGGACACGTATTGATTTCCCCAGACAAGGAAACATATACGGTCATTAAAGACTTAAATCAATTAACTCACTGTGCAGACGCAATGAATAAACAAATATGTACAGCTGACTCCTTTGAGTTCCATAAAAGCTCAATGGATTCATGAGAGTTAGGTATACTGCTAAACGGTGCTCTCTCCCATACACATGAAAATTGTTTGGAAAAGCTTTATCCCTTTGACGAGAATAAGTTCAATTGCAGACTGAACAACGGCTCGTGGATACGATACGACAAGGCCGGCTTCAATGTATCATGCCCGGACGGATCCACGTCCTATTCCCAAATCTTCGTTGCAGCAGATGGTTGTATCGGTACGTCCACGAATTACACGGTCTGAGGAATCAATACTATCATCAGAGAACCGGCCTACTTCGCGAACTTCACATGGTCGACTACAATTCCATCTTTACCTCTCCCATACAATGCACGAGTGGCTAAGCGTTTGATGAAATTAACCGTGATGGACCACCCGACACCGACTTATGCAGACCTTCGTTTCTACGTGTTACTAGCAGCAATCAGCGTTACGGTGATGATATTTATCACCGTTAACATCTTTGTTTGGTGTGGGTTAAGAAAAAATAAGTTGCAGATCAAACAGAACGTTTTGCCATGTCCAGACAAAACTCCTATTTTATTTCAATTTAAGGCTGTTTGAGGTTGGCCCCTTCATTCGCTCAAAGGAGTACAATTGTCTTGGAAAAGTGTTGTGCATGAAAAGCAGTTAGTACACTAGTAATATGTAGTTGAAGAGACTCTTGAACATTTGCATTATAAAAAAACATTTCAAAATATTTTAAAAACATTTAAAATATAAATAATTTTTTGGGCATCTAATAAAATATATAAGCCCTAAATGTTAAAATAAAGAATCTATGGGCATCTAATAAAATATATAAGC
>NC_090726.1:76161461-76176461 GCF_036898095.1 Palaemon carinicauda | reverse complement strand
GCATTTATACCATCGCAAAAGTAAGGGTGAGGTACAATGCATATTGCTTTCGCCGCAAAAAAATTAAATGCGAACAAGCTATTTATTTCTTTTTTTATTGTTAGATCGGTATGTGTAAACTATAACGGAATAAGGTTTCTGGTTTGCTGCATTACAAAAAAAAAAAAAAAAAAAAAAAAAAAAAAAAAAAAAACACGTGTTAAATAAACAATAAAAAAAATGCATGCTGAAGGTGATTTTTTTTATTTATATCGCAATTTTTGTGTGTGTGTGTGTGTGTGTGTGTGTGTGTGTTTTGGAAATTCATGAAAAATAAAATAATTATGCTTGAGGATATTTTTCTAATATGGAAATTGTGTGAATTTATAGATCACTCACGTGGATGCACCCTCATTTCAATAAATGTATTAGTAAGTGAGGTGTAAATGAACGAAAAAATTTTTCTTTTTTGTTCAGAGAGAAAATTTTTAAATTTTCGAACTACTTATTCCGACTTTTTCATAACTACGACGTAACAAATAAAGATAAGGAAAAATTTAAGTCATCATTGTAAAGCCGGTCAAATTTCCAATGAAATGAATAAATATAAACTATATGTATTGTTCGATAAATATTTAGAAATTTACCGTTAGAAAACTGAATAACTTTTGCAATATAGTTGATAAATATTTAAAAATTTACCGATAGAAAACTAAATATGTTTTGCAATTTAGTTGTAGGGCTTTTTACAAAAACCTTTTATATATAGAAGCGTTAATACTTTTGTGGTGTTTTATATATCAACTAAAGGTAAACACAATGGGCTTTCTAACTATGCATAAGATATGTATGATGCAGTGATCTGACATACACAAAACCCTGCCTAGAAAAATTTTTCTGCGAGAGGGTGAATGAAAAAAAAAAAAAAAAGGGAGATAGGTCACATTGGAGATTAACATAGGCCTATAATGCATGCGCCTCTATTAGCTGATTCTTTTAGTCTCCATATGTTCCCCAACCATCTGCTCTCTTGTGTTGTGAGTTTTGATTTCTTTGAGTGAAGCGCTTATTCACGTCGAATTTCCCACGAAAATAAGTTATTATGATGCTGCTATACACCTCATTGGATTACTTATGTCAATAAAGATTTTCATGTGTCATTGTGTCATTAGATCACCAAGGGCTAACCAGATAATGAAACAATTAACATATTACGACAAACCACTATGCATGGCATTCATAGACCATGAGAAAGCTTTTGATTTTGTCAAAACTAAAGCAGGAATAAAAGCCCATCAAAGACAATGCATGGATAAATTTAATGTCGAAACACCTGAAGATATCTATACAGGAAGTACAACAATCCTATAAGTATTTACAGATAGTGAGAATGTTTCGATTGAGAAAATAGATGGAGAGACAGACCACATGTATCCTTTAATATTCACAGTTTGTCTTTGAAAAGGGTTCTAAGAATTTAGATCAGTAAAATGTATGGTTTAATATTAATGGGGGAATACCTTAACAACTTAAGATTTGCAGATGACATAGTTGTGTTTAGTGAATCATGGAGGAATTGCAACAGATATTAGAAGATATGAATAAAGCAAAAACATAGGACTAAGAAAGGTATTTGAGTGAAAGTGGGATAATACTCAATGAAAATGCAGAGCCAACAAATAACAGTTAGGGACGAATCTCTAGGGATAGTTAACGAATATACACAGTTAGGTCAGATAGTAAGTGCTTCCCCAGGGCCCGAGATCTAAATTAAGAGAATGATAAGCATGGAAAGGAGAGCATCTGGTATATGAAATGAGTTTAGGAAAAGTAAATAATACTTAATCAGGTGGTCCTACCAGTGTCAACTTATGCATCAGTAACTTGGAGTCTTACAAAAGAATTAAAATATTAGCTAGTTATAACTCAAAGAGCTGTGGATGTGAATAAAACTAAGTGACTGGACAAAAAGAAACACGGACACGAAAATAGACTAAATCAGAGGATATTGTAACAATATTTAAGAAAAAGGAATGGACATGGCCAGTACATATGATGAACATTACAGACAATAGATAGACATTAAGAGGAAACCAATTTGTCTATAGAGATTGCAAAAAGAAGTAAAAGAAAGACGAGAAGACAATGATTTTGAGCGTCTTCTACCAAAACGTCTTAATAGGTTTGCTGAAGGTAATCATCTATTCCCTAGTTTACAATTTGGTTTTTGTAAAGGCCTTGGCAGGTCTGAGGTCTTTCTTCTGCAGTGCACTGGTAATGGCTGATGAAAGTAATGATATATATATATATATATATATATGTATATATATATACATATATATATATATATATATACATATATATATATATATATATATACATATATATATATATATGTATATATATATATATATATATTTATATATATATATATATACATATATATATATATATATATATGTATATATATATATATATATATGTATATATATATACATATATATATATATATATATACATATATATATATATATATATACATATATATATATATATGTATATATATATATATATATATATATTATATATATATATATATATATATACATATATATATATATATATATATACTGAATTTTTAGGTCATATAATAATCCCAGAAGATATCCAACCCTGATCCAGTAAAGTAGAAGATATTATAGATTTCCCCAGGCTGCAAACCCTTCGGGGAATAGATGGATTCCTTGGCCTTCTACGATATTATCATAAATTCATAAGAGGTTTTGGAGAAAGAGCAAGATCTTAGATCCTTTAAAGAAACAAAGGGTTATAATTTGGAGAGTGGAAGAGGATGGGGCTTTTAACACATTGACAACTTCCTCCTGGCTAGTGCAGTAGTAAAGTATTCACCTACTCGCACGGCAGCATACAGTTCCCAGCCTGGGACCGTGCGTTTAGGCTGTTTACTGGGGTGGCCACTGTTGTGGTTGGCCACATGAGTGGTGGGTTGGGCTTGCCCCGGTGAGGTTCTGAAGAGTATCTATTCTTATGAAATTAGCCCTGAAACCAGACTACTTCAACCTTTAACCTTTAACTAGTGTTCAGTTATTAACATATACCACTTTTAATCATCCATTTTTTGGTGACAGCACATATGAATTGGCGTAGCTATCGGTGGCGTAATTTCTCATGGAGACGATGAGGGCAGAGAGCCAACCTTTTGCTGTGCTTCTAGAGCGTTAAAAGGGACAGCCAAAAACTGTAGTACCTTCGATCGAGAGGCATTGGCCATTATTTGAGTTCTGGAGAGCCTTTGTTTCTTTTATTTAGGCTGCCAATGGAGATGCAAACTTTTCATCAGTCCTTATATTATTTATTTTGTAAGAGAGACTTGACGTCTACACAAGCGAGGTAGATTTGGAGATTGTGAGAATTTAACATAAAACGTTTTGCCCACATAGAGGGTGAAGCAGGCAAAGTAGCAGAGGTGCAGCACTAGGAATAACTACTAGGTCACAAAAGATGAATGAAGAACAAACCAGATTGTTCAGTGAACCAATCAAAATAGAAAATGGATTTCGATTTTAGGTACGGAGCAATCAGGAACTGGGAACCGAGAGAGAGAGAGAGAGAGAGAGAGAGAGAGATATGCCCAATATGAATGTGTGGGTTATAGAATCCACGATAAGGTATATATATATATATATATATATATACATATCATCATCATCATCATCATCATCATCTTCTCCTACACCTAATGACACAAATGGCCTCAGTTAGTTTTCACCTGTCGATTGGAAGTATGTTTAGAAGTAGAAGGATGGATGTATTGGCCTTGTGTGAAACAAAGATGAAAGGAAAAGGTGAAGTGATGTTTGGTGAAATGTCTGGTAGAGTGTCTGAGATTGAAAGGGGAAGAGCGAGAGAGGGTGTGGCGTTATTGCTGAGTGAATGGATGACAGGTAAAGTAGTGGAATGAAAGGAGATATCATCTAGGTTAATGTGGGTAAGGGTTAGGTTGGGTAGGGAATGTTGGGCGTTTGTTAGTGCGTATGGGCCAAGTAGTGAGAAAATTGAAGAAGAGCGGAAGGAGTTCTGGAATGAATTAACTAGGTGTGTAGAAGGACTGGGTAGAAGGAATTGTGTAGTTGTTAAGGGTGACTTAAATGCTAGAGTGGGCGCTGGAGAGGTAGAAGGTGTAATTGGGAAGTATGGCGTACCAGGTGAAAATGAGAGTGGTGAGAGACTGGTAGACATGTGTGTTGAACAAGAGATGGTAATAAGTGCTAGCTTCTTTAAAAAGAAAGATAAAAACAAGTATACATGGGTAAGAGTGGCGAATGGAAGAGTAGTAGAAAGGGCATTAATGGATTATGTGTTGATAACTAAAAGAATGTTTGGAAGATTGAAAGACGTGCACGTGTTTAGGGGTATGGCTAACGGTATGTCTGATAATTTTTTGGTGGAAGGAAAATTAGTTGTAGCAAAAGAGTGGGGAAATAGAGTAGGTGGATGTAAAAGGGAGGTAGTGAGGACTGAAGAGCTAATAAAACCGGGGGTAAAAAGTAAATATCAGGAAAGGTTGAAAATGGCATATGACGAGGTGAGAGTAAGAGAAACTGGTAATTTAGAGGAGGAGTGGAAGTTAGTAAAAGAAAATTTTGTTGGGATTGCAAGTGATGTATGTGGCAAGAAGGTTGTTGGAGGCAGCATGAGGAAGGGCAGTGAATGGTGGAATGAAGGAGTGAAGGTAAAAGTGGAAGAGAAAAAGAGGTCTTTTGATGAATGGCTGCAGAGTAATAGTATAGAGAAGTATGAAAAATATAGAGAGAAAAATGTGGAAGTAAAGCGCAAGGTACGTGAGGCAAAGAGGGCAGCTGACCTGAGGTGGGGTCAGGGATTGGGTCAGTCATATGAAGAGAATAAGAAGAAGTTTTGGAAAGAAGTGAAGAGAGTAAGGAAGGCTGGCGCAAGAATTGAAGAGACAGTGAAAGATGGAAATGGAAGGTTGTTAAAAGGAGAGGAGGCAGGGAAAAGGTGGGCGGAATATTTTGAAAGTTTGCTGAATGTTGAGGATAATAGGGAGGCAGATATAATTGCTGTTCCAAGTGTTGGGGTGCCAGTGATGGGAGATGAGAATGAGAGTGAGATTACAATAGATGAAGTGAGGAGAGCACTAGATGAAACAAGAGTAGGAAGAGCATCTGGTATGGATGGTGTGAAAGCTGAGATGTTGAAGGAAGGGGGTTTGACTGTACTTGAATGGTTGGTGAGATTGTTTAATATGTGTTTTGTGTTGTCAATGGTACCAGTAGATTGGGTTTGTGCATGTATTGTACCACTATATAAGGGTAAGGGAGATGTGCATGAGTGTTGTAATTCAAGAGGTATTAGTTTGTTGAGTGTAGTTGGAAAAGTGTATGGTAGAGTATTGATTAATAGGATTAAGGATAAAACAGAGAATGCAATCTTGGAAGTACAGGGTGGTTTTAGAACAGGTAGGGGTTGTATGAATCAGATTTTTACAGTTAGACAGATATGCGAGAAATATTTAGCAAAAGGTAAGGAGGTGTATGTTGCGTTTATGGATCTGGAGAAAGCATATGATAGAGTTGATAGGGAAGCAATGTGGAATGTGATGAGGTTATATGGAGTTGGTGGAAGGTTGTTGCAAGCAGTGAAAAGTTTCTACAAAGGTAGTAAAGCATGTGTTAGAATAGGAAATGAAGTGAGTGATTGGTTTCCGGTGAGAGTGGGGCTGAGACAGGGATGTGTGATGTCGCCGTGGTTGTTTAACTTGTATGTTGATGGAGTGGTGAGAGAGGTGAATGCTCGAGTGCTTGGACGAGGATTAAAACTGGTAGGCTAGAATGACCATGAATGGGAGGTAAATCAGTTGTTGTTTGCGGATGATACTGTACTGGTAGCAGACACAGAAGAGAAGCTTGACCGACTAGTGACAGAATTTGGAAAGGTGTGTGAGAGAAGGAAGCTGAGAGTTAATGTGGGTAAGAGTAAGGTTATGAGATGTACGAGAAGGGAAGGTGGTGCAAGGTTGAATGTCATGTTGAATGGAGAGTTACTTCAGGAGGTGGATCAGTTTAAGTACTTGGGGTCTATTGTTGCAGCAAATGGTGGAGTGGAAGCAGATGTACGTCAGAGAGTGAATGAAGGTTGCAAAGTGTTGGGGGCAGTTAAGGGAATAGTGAAAAATAGAGGGTTGGGCATGAATGGAAAGAGAGTTCTATATGAGAAAGTGATTGTACCAACTGTGATGTATGGATCGGAGTTGTGGGGAATGAAAGTGATGGAGAGACAGAAATTGAATGTGTTTCAGATGAAGTGTCTAAGGAGTATGGCTGGTGTATCTCGAGTAGATAGGGTTAGGAACGAAGTGGTGAGGGAGAGAACGGGTGTAAGAAATGAGTTAACGGCTAGAGTGGATATGAATGTGTTGAGGCGGTTTGGCCATGTTGAGAGAATGGAAAATGGTTGTCTGCTAAAGAAGGTGATGAATGCAAGAGTTGATGGGAGAAGTACAAGAGAAAGGCCAAGGTTTGGGTGGATGGATGGTGTGAAGAAAGCTCTGGGTGATAGGAGGATAGATGTGAGAGAGGCAAGAGAGTGTGCTAGAAATAGGAATGAATGGCGAGCGATAGTGACGCAGTTCCAGTAGGCCCTGCTGCTTCCTCCGGTGCCTTAGATGACCGCGGAGGTAGCAGCAGTAGGGGAGTCAGCATTATGAAGCTTCATCTGTGGTGGAAATGTGGGAGGTTGGGCTGTGGCACCCTAGCAGTACCAGCTGAACTCGGTTGAGTCCCTGATTAGGCTGAAGGAACATAGAGAGTAGAGGTCCCCTTTTGGTTTTGTTTTATTTTTGGTGTCGGCTACCCCCCAAAATTGGGGGAAGTGCGTTGGTATATGGATGGATCATCATCATCATCATCATCATCTTCTCCTACACCTAATGACACAAATGGCCTCAGTTAGATTTCACCTGTCGTCTCTATCTTGAGATTTTTAATTCAATACTTCTTCTCTCATAATCTCCCTCATCACTGTTCATATTTGTCATAGTTTGCCTGGGTCTTCCAACTCTTCTAGTCCCTTGTGGGGCCTAGTTAAATGTTTGATGAACGAATCTCTCTTGGGGAGTACGAAGACATTGTCAAAACCCACTCCATATAACCCACTCCTTTATCTCATTCACACACGGCACTTGAGTAATATCTCTTATAGTTTCACAAACACACGCACGCACACACACACATACAAGTGTATATATATATATATATATATATGTGTGTGTGTGTGTGTGTGTGTGTGCGCGCGCGCGTCTGTGTGTGTGTGGTGCGTGTGTGTGTGTATGCATTTACTGCTTATACTCATACTGAACAATATAGGATAAATCAGCAAATTCATTAACCCAGTAACCCAGGAGCTCTACTGTTTTATTACTAAGCTTGGTTGCTAAAAAATGTTGATAAGTGATAAATTGGTCACGGAATTGATGAAAATTTAACACCGTTCAGTGACCGCATATAGGCCTGCATCTAATGGCTTAGTGGACTCCCCTAATAGGGAGATGGTGAGAAGTTCACATAACTTGGTGGCCGATAATATCCGTCATTGGCATGTCATTCTTCCTACGGCTTAGCTAGCCTTGAACATTGCTACCGCCAGAGAGTTATTGGGTCTTTTGACTAGCCAGACATTACTCATCCTTGGTTACGGCCCATTTTCCTTTTTCTTAGACATACACCGAATAGTCTTTCCTATTCTTTACATATTCTCCTCTGCTCTCATTAACCTGACAACACGAAGATTACTGAACGGTTCTTCTTCGCGCAATAGATCAAGTACTGCAATTTAATTGTTCAGTGGCTTCCTTCTTCTTGGTAAGCGTAGAAGAGACTCTTTAGGTATGGTAAGCAAGTCTTCCAGGAGAGGGTCACACCAAAATCAAACCATTGTTCTCTAGTCTTGGATAGTGCCATAGCCTCTTGCTTAAGGGTACACTAGGGCACACTTTTCTATCTTATTTCTCTTCCTCTTGTTTTTTTTTATATTTTATATATGAAAGATTTATGTTAATGTTGTAATTGTTCGTGAAATATTTAATATCAGTAGTTAATTAGGCTACTTCTCTTTCCGTATCTTTATTTCCTTCCCTAAATGGGCTATTTTCCTTGTTGGAACCCTCGGGCTTATATCATTCTGCTTTTCCAAATAGGGTTCTCGCTTAGCAAGTATTAATAATAATAATAATAATAATAATAATAATAATAATAATAATAATAGTAATAATATAACGCATATTCTTATTAGTACATGAACAGGATCCTGTGTCACTGCACATGGTACTGATAACTTGTCAACTGTTGCCGAATTACTAACCTGAACAATACCGAATCTATTAACCAAATCTCTGAATTATTATTATTATTATTATTATTATTATTATTATTATTATTATTATTACTATTATTATTATTATTATTATTATTATTATTACTTGCTAAGCTACAACCCTTGTTGAAAAAGCAGGATACTGTAAGCTCAGGGGCTTCAACAGGGAAAATAGCCCAGGAAGGAAAGGAAAAAAGGAAATATAAAATATTTTAAAAAGAGTATCAACATTAAATTAATATCTCCTATATAACCAATATGAACTTTAACAAGACAAGAGGAAGCAAAATTAGATAGATTATACCCTCAAACAAGAGAACTCTAACCCAAGACAGTGAAAGGCCATGGTACAGAGGCGATGCACTACCCAAGACTAGAGAAGAATGGTTCGTTTTGGAGTGTCCTTCTCTTAGAAAAGTTGCTTATCATAGCTAAAGAGTCTCTTCTACACTTACCAAGAAGAAAGTGGCCACTGAATAATTACAGTGAAGTAACCCCTTAGGTAAAGAAGAATTGTTTGGTAATCTCAGTGTTGTCAGGTGTATGAGGACAGAGGAGAATATGTAAAGAATAGGCCAGTCTATTCGGTTTATGTGTAGGCAAAGATGAAATGAACCGTAACCAGAGAGAAGAATCCAAAGTAGTACTGTCTGGCCAGTCAAAAGATGCCGTAACTCTCTAGTGGTAGAGTAATGAGCAGCACTGTAAGGTTTTTGAAAAGGGCTAATGAAAAACAAAGCTCAAAGTATGGCAGTTGCCTCAAATTCGCAATATTCAAGTTAATTTTGGGCGATCTTGTGTATTTCAAACAATTACAACCTAGGAAACCAAGTAGAGCCAACGTATTTGGGTCCGTATGGAGTAAACATGATCAAATGTGGCACAGAAGTTTTACAAAACATTATTAGTGGGGCAGTGTCTTAACATCATCAGTCACACTTAAATGTGGTTCCGGAAGAGGTAGTGTTCAAGTTTCAATCAGAGTGCTCCCCAACACTCCCCGACCCCCACCCCACCCCCCTTATCCATACATACACGGCATTCCCTGAGTTGATGAGTAGGAGATTTTGTTGTTGTTGCGGTTTCAACAGACTTTATTTCTTCTTTTGACGTTTTCCAGATAAACTTGATGATGAAGAATACGTTCTTCTGCAAATGCTTAATATAGTGAAGTAAAGCATTGTTATAGTTTGCTGTGCCTAGCAAAGACAGGTATTGATTGTTGAAATTTCTCGAGGAAGTAATGAAAAACATAAGCTCCGGCATGCAAAGTATTCCAGTATTGATATTGAGGGCAAAGGAAAAGCCAGAAATGAGAGGAGAGAATATTCAAGCAGGAAAGCAGAAGGGCCTGGCAAACCTATGAATTCAGGGAGTGGCTATAGTATAAAAACTGTTCATAGAATTATTTATGATATCTATACTGGGGCGAAGAAGAAGATACATATACCCATAAAAAAAAGTGTGGATCTATTATAACAGTAGAAAACGAAGAAAGCCTCCGTTGAATGGACACTTTAGTGAGGTCATGGATAAGAGATAGAAAGTGAATAATTTGATTGATATACCTGAAGGTGAGGAAGACCTTATATGCGTATGCAAGAATTCAATGTGTTTGAATACGAAGATATCTGCTGATAATTAATAGACTTACAATCTTGATTTGTAGAATGGGGCGTGACGAGTTAAAACCTTATAAATGAGAGCTAGGAGAGTTGGTGAAAAAAAAAAAATATCTGACTGTATGCAATGAATACAGTGATACAGGGGCATCAAACTTGCGTCAGGTGTAATGGAAATAAATAGAATGCTTATATTAAAGAGAATAGAGAGAAAGATTGATGATGCAGCTGAGAGATGAACAAGCAGGATTTAGAAAAAGTTAGAAGTTCTACTGACCAAGTTTTTATTTCAATACAAGCTATACAACGAAGCTTAGAATATATGAAAGCACTTTTGATGACAGGAAATTTGAAAAAGCTTTTGATAGTGTGCCCTAAAAATTTTGTGTAGAATCCTCCGATATTATGGAGTTCATCATAGATATATAAATTTGAGTATGTTTTTCATGAGCATAAAAAGAGAAAAGTTATTGCTAGTGGAGTCTTATCATATGCATTTCTAGTGAACAGGGGAATACTCAAAGGTAGTGTATTGTCAACTATGCTGTTTATCCTACTCATCGATTTTGTAATGCATAGAACAGTTGGGGATGGTAGCGAAGGATTGGAGTTGATTACTAATAGGAAACTAGCTTACTTAGAGTATGCTGATGACGCTGTCCTTATTAGCAGAACACCACCGGATTTGCAATGTTTGCTTACCTGAATGCACGAAATATGACGTAAGGTTACGCTCAAGATATATATAAAAACGACGAAGATGATGATGATAAAAAATGCAATGTAAGAAGGGGTATCATTGAAAGGAGAAAGAATTAATGAAGAAGTAAGATCTCTAATACAGGTTTTTTTAGAACTATATTTTGATGAAAGATTAAAAGAAAAAAAATCTGATTATGGCTAGGTTATGTATTATCCTTTAGTGCGATCGGTGTTACTCTATGAACATGACTCGTGGTATGACAGTGAAGCAATATTCAACAGATTTTGTAGATTCGAGAACAAAGCCTTCAGAAAAATATTGAGAGGTAAATAGCAGGTCAGGGTTAGAAATAACACTGTAAGAGCGATTACTCGAGTGCCATATAAGGATGAGATCATGGCGGGGGTTAGATAGAGATTATTATAGTGTCAAGTCAGAGAAAAAGGAAAGGAATAATAATACATTTCGTACTTTCCAAGAGGGACTAGTACTACTAACTTTTAGTTGAGCTCCACATGGCTCTAAAAGAGTTAGATGACCAAGGCCTACAATGTTAAGAACTATGAAGAGTGAAGTAAGTGATGATGGATGGAGAAGTATTGATTTATAAGCTCAAGATAGATACGGCTGGCGGAATCCAACCGAGGCCCTTTGCGTCAATATGTGTAGGAGGAGATAATTATGTTGATAAAACACACACACACACACGCACACACACACACATATATATATATATATATATACATATATATATATATATATATACATACATACATACATATATATATATATATATATATGTATATATATATATATATATATGCATATATATATATATATATATACATATATATATATATATATATATATACATATATATATATATATATATATGTATATATATATATATATATATATATACATATATGCAATCCGAATAGAGATGCCTACTAGAAAGCAAATGTATGAGCCTACATATTGACATGAATCCGTTTAACAGTCCCAGTTCTAGGTACATATATTTAATATATTCTAATATATTTACTAAATTTACACCTATATTTTGAGGCAAGAGGATTGCCCGAGGAAGTGTTGATGAAATCAAATCCGGGAACGTGTCAGTTTTCTTTTCAAACCTTGATAGACTGATCCCTTAGACGTTCGCAGTATACTAAGTAAACAATTGTGATAGTTAGTTCCACCAGTCTAGTTTTACCTTACAGGACTTCTATTGGAAGCGAAAAAGCAGTCGCATCTATGCAAGTTCTTAAAGAAAGAAATTTAAAGGCAACTGTATACTTAGGGATAGATGAACAAGAGCGTTTAGGTCAGAATTCATACTCTTTCTCGTCGCTATTTTGTATCCAGTATGAGAAAGAAATTTTTTAAGACATCTATTGAGGCTCCTGAGATTTTGTTTTGAAGCAAAATCAATCTCCATATAGATGAGGCTTCAAGAAATGACTTATGAATGGAAATGAATTCAATATCTTAATTCACAATTGGAAGATTTTGTAATGGAAAGAGACTAGGTATGGAAAACGGAACCTTAAAATTAATAGAAAATCACTTTAAAGATTTTCAAAGATAATCAAATCGGATTTTACAGGATTTTCTCTCTCTCTCTCTCTCTCTCTCTCTCTCTCTCTCTCTCTCTCTCACATGATGTACTATGAAATTGAATATCCCGTACGAAATTACTCATTTCTTTTTAGGTATTAATTTGTTAATGTATATAGTTGCAAGAATTTCCGTTTGCCATTTATCATCCAACAGTTTTTATGGGAATTTTTTTTTTTATGGAAAATCAAGAGTTTATTCCCCTAGATGATGTCATCACACATTTTAACAAAATCAGAAAATTTATTTAATGCAAGAAAAGTCATTGAAAAATTCTTTTACTTTTACTGGTCCATTATTGCCTTTATTGGTTTAGATGAAACCCGTAAACTAGGAAATCCAATAAGACTGATTATTAGTGTAATAATAAAAATATTTAGTTAAATTACTTTCTCTGGTTTTATGATCTACTTCAACATCACATATTAAGTATTCAGTTGATCTTTGCGAGAAATTACAAAATACAAACTCAACGTTTAACTATTAATCTTTGGTGTTACGACGTAATTTACCAGGTTGCAGGTTCATGATTTATTGGGTTTCTTGTCTGGTATCTAGATGCATATGAGTTATATTTTCCAGTAACCCATACCGTTATTAAACTTATTTGTCTGAGTATCAAAAAGTGTAAAATTAATTTCTAATGGAAATAAGTATTAACATCTTTTTGGTATGGCCATGGATGATCCTTTGTCCCTTCTTATATCCAGCATATTTATGGATTTTTTTTTCCATCTAGATTATTTCCTGCAGTGTAGTCCTCCCAAATTGTTTGGTATCGTTATGTTGACCATGTTTGGGCATTCGAGAATAAAATTTCATTTTGGAGACTTTTGTTTACATCATTAATCCATAATTACCTTCCATAATATTTGCTACTGAAAATGAAGCAAATATCTATCCCATCTATAGTCTTCTTGATAAATTCAAGTTTTCCATGTATAGAAAGCCTACTAATAAGTTTTTATATGTACATTTTTATTCTTAGCACGCTAAAAATATAAAGTAATCTGTATTTCCTCATTATACCCAAGGGTACTTGAAATATGCAGCCATGAGTGCAAAGAGGACGAATTCACTAAAATTTAAAAAATTAATACTGATCTCTGCTATCCCAAATATTTTCTTAAAAAAAAAAACTGTATGAATAAAGTAAAAAAAAAAACATTTTATAGTGTCAAGTCAGAGGAAAAGGAAAGAATTAATAATACATCTCGTTTGCCATTTCGTGACTGTTTTCATGTCATAGCCCTTTTGAAAAAAAAAAAGTAGATATTAGAGTAGGGTTTAAATATAATTGTACTTTAAAAAAAAATGTTGATTAGGAATATTTATGGAAATGATAATAATATAGTATATATTAACCCTTTAAAGGTTTAAAGGTCGGTCATGAATGGCAGAGGCAAGGGACAGTGACATTGCCCTAGCAATCTGGACAATACCCTAGAGACTGACCATATATGATCAGCGCCCAAGCCTCCTCTCCACCCAAGCTATGACCAGGGAGGGCCAGGCAGTGGCTGCTGATGACTCGGTAGATAGACCTATAGGCTCCCCCAAACACCCCAACCTTAGCTCACAAGGATGTTGAGGTTGCAGACACTAATGGCACTAACGAGTCTGAGCGGCACTCGAACCACCGACTGGCAAACACCAGGTAGAGACGTCACCAATCAGGCCACAGCAACCAGATATAACTTGTTCTATGTCACGCAAACATCCAAACGTATTTCAGCTTGTACGCTCTAATGGTATTCTATTTTTATTTTTTATCTCACTCCACACATCATTCTTAACAGAGCCTGTTTAAGCCTTTCTTTACACGAATTATAATGTTTGATTTTTTGTAGTATTTTTGTCACTACCCTGTTGGGCATAAGCTCTCTATCTGCTGAAATAAAGTTAGTCACATTCACCTCACCTCCCAACTATAACCTAACTGCTCACTCTCACATTGGAGTGACCATCAGAGTAACCAGCTACCTTCCGCCTTCCTTGTCCAGGTAAGGTCTTACTGTTGGATGATACACCCTCTGACTCTGACTCTCCTATCAATGCCGCTTACATGAAACTAACCCCATTCGCCAGTACAGAAGCATTCAACTGGTTTCAGCGTGCAAAGATCCAATTCCCCATAAAGGGCATGACTTGCTGAAGCACCAAACCGGGCTATGTTCTTGCGGCGATCCTCAAGGACACTTTTCTGTAAGTGTCTGATTGGCTTTGCAAGCAAGGGTACGCCCCGATAGCATACAGCTGCCTGAAAACATACCTCTTGGAGCAGTGCTTGCCATAACCAGCTACCCATATTGCCAGACCTTTTTAGCTCTCTCGACAATCGATGGGGGACCAACAGGCATTGCTTGCTCTCAGGGAAATGACTAGTAGCGCTCACCTGCAACCTGCCTCAGATGGATCTCGTCATAAGGCAAACTTACTTTGTATCTTTTGGGTATGAAGCTTACTCGAACCTGTAAGCTCTGCCACACCTTATGTCAATAATTTGCCCACAAATGACCTTACGACCAAGGTCAACTCCATTTTGAACACTCACTTTACCACCTCCAAGACTTCCATCAACGCTACCACTCCTGATAAAGAGGATACTATCGGCTGAAGCTCACGTGAAAGTGATAGGATACAAACGTCAAACCCATGACTTGT
>NC_090726.1:76146461-76148961 GCF_036898095.1 Palaemon carinicauda | reverse complement strand
AACAATGTGTTGGGAACGCAGATCATTTGGCAGCTACTAAGCAAACTTCGCCAGGCTTAAACCAACGAAGCTGTGTTCTGCAGAATGGCCTTGGTTTAAGAGACAGCAAGCACCCATGTCTATCAAAAATCACATACTCATACTTACATCATATAAAAAGAAAAGGTTATTGACAGTGGAGGCCCCCACCAAGAGCGATGGCCTACTTGAAGGTATTTTGGGCCACTTACAACCATTCCTACAGTTTTTCACAGCAGCCCTGAATCTGGAGTATTAGTTGCATAACTGCAGCCGATGGGCATTAGTAAGTGGCTGTAGAGGTTGTTCTTTGGGGCGTGAGTAAGGGATGGCATATGTAGATGGTGGGTGGCATTGTCAAAGCTCCACATTCATGTCAGTTCCAGGGGATGTTGTCCTCTTTATGGGGTGTGGAGGGATTGATAGAGCTCTTGTAAATGGTGAAGTGCTTGTCCATAATGTGGTTGAATTTGGTTGAATTTATGGGGAAAATATCGACATTGAGTATGTCAGTGCATACATGTTCAGGTAAGCGTCGTACCCAGAGGGCACAAACTTAGTTCACCTTATGAGGAGAGGCTTCTGCGGCAGGTTGCCAAATTGCAGCTGATGGGCATCAGTAAGTGGCTTTAGAGGTCGTTGGTTGTGGCGGGAGTTGGTGGTGACATATGCGAGCGGTGGGCAACTTTATCACTGCTCTGCATTCCTACCAGTCTCGGTAGATGTTGAATAGTTGTCCTCTTTGTCATGGGAGGAAGCATTGAATGAGTCTTGAAAATTGTGAAGTGGCTGTCCATAATGGCGTCAACTTTGGTCATCAACTCCTTTATGTGCAAAATATCGATATTGATTATATCAGTGCTAACAGGTTCAGGTAAGCGTCGTACCCAGAGGGCATTTAAGTAGGCTCACCTCATGAGGAGAGCTGTCTGAGTCAGGTTGCAGGCAAGCAACTCTGGTCTTTTCCCAGAGGCCGAGCAAAACTTTTTAGTCACCCAACAATTTTTGACAGCTGAATGATATACGGGTAGCTGGCAATGGTGAGTACTGATCTAGGAGGTATGTTTTATGTGCATTGTACGCTATTGGGTGTCCTCTTTGCCGCAAAGCCAATCTGAGAATTCCAGGAAAGTGTCCTCCAAGATTGCCTCAAAAACTTTGGTGCTAGAGTGAGTCACAATTTTGATACAAAACTGGACTTCAGCGCACTGGAACCTGGTAAATGGGTCTCCGATGGTGAAGGGCAGTTTTTCAATTGAGGCAGCGTGTGTCGAAGAGTCATGTCCGGTGGGTGGTATTTTAACCGTAAGACGCAGCAGTGAGGGGGAAGTCAGGAGGCAGCGTCTCCTTTCTCCAGTGGCCATAATGTGTGATTGTACCTTTAGGTTATAACTGAGGGGTGAGTTGAATGTAACAGAAGTTTATTATAACAACATGGAGCTTATATACCAGGACTCTCGACCAAGAAAGTTTAAAAAATTTAAACAAAATAAAACATGAGCTAGTATGCTTACATGGGTTTGTCTATTATTAACGCAGGAAGAGCGAGTGATAAGATAAAAAAAAGAAAAACTGTTACAGTATACAAGCATGCATGAAACACGTGCATTACATGGTCCTCAACATTCGTATCTCAGCATATTTTTCTATCTTACAAAATACATTGCCGATTGTAGAGAAATCACAACAAAATTAATAGATTAACATAACAAAGTAGGGTGAGAACTATTGCTAATTACAATTTCGTTGGCAATATCTCCAATAAACCGTTGGACGATGCAACTTTCGTAGCTTAAGGATATGGGATAAATATATTATATTATATTATATTAATTGGGCTAACATCTGCAGTGCATTTTGTAAGTTTAAAGAAATAGGGTTATATTTCATTAGGATATATATATATATATATATATATATATATATATATATATATATATATATATATATATATATATATATATATATATATATATATTGGTGTACTGTACGGCCTGTAAAGTATAGTTTGTCTACAGATGTTCTGCTAAGATTTTTTTACGCTTATAAAAAGCTAAAGAAATATTAGATATTCGATATTACAAAAGCATTATGAATTGGGTAGGCTGATGAAATGGTAGGACTACTTTCAGATAGAACAACCAATGAAGAAATAAGAAATAACCCGTTAGATAAAACACATTCTTTATTCAACAGAAGTATAAAAGTATTCTGAAAGAGTATAAAGGGGTATTAGCAAGGTTTACAAGAAATTGTCCAACTCTACCATATCTATATTAAATGGTAAAACAGCACATACAAAATAATCCTGCAAGACCTAATTTAAGTTTTGTGGGCTCCTGGGCTTTTGACCTATCAAAGTGGTTAGTTAACGAGTTCTCCCCAATGGTCGGAAACATTTCAGTGTATCTGTTGAATTGAATATAGATTTCGTTAGCAGGTTGAGAAGGTTTCATTTTAATTATGATTTTAAGCATTGATG
>NC_090726.1:76136461-76138961 GCF_036898095.1 Palaemon carinicauda | reverse complement strand
CTCAAAACAAGGTAGAATGAGAGATTAAAACACTTCTTCAGAATAGTTTGATCAACGAAATTCTTGTAAGACTTTCTCAATAAGCCAATTTTTTATGCAATTGAAGAAGACACTGACCTAATTTGTTTCTCAAAAGTAGATTTGCCGTCGAGAATCACACCTAAAATTTTAAAAGAGTCATACAAATTTAAAGAAACATTATCAATACTGATATCCGGATGTTGAGGAGTCACCGTCCTTGACCTACTTACAATCATACTTTGAGTTTTGTTAGGATTGAACTACATACCCCATAATTTGCACCATGCACTAGTATTTACTAAATCTCTATTAAGGGATTAACCAACCCCAGATATACATTCAGGGAATGAAATTGATGTGAAGAGAGTAGCATCATCTGCTTATGCAACAAGTTTGTTTTTTAGGCCAAACCACATCTCATGTGTATATAGTATGATAAGTAATGGGCCAAGAACACTACCCTGTGGAACACCGGATATCACATTCATATACTCACTATGGTGGCCATCAACAACAACTCTTTGAGATCTATTACTTAAAAAATCAATAGTAATGCTAAGAAACGATCCACACACTCCCAACTGTTTGAATTTGAAAACAAAGGGTCTCATGACTAACACGGTCAAAGGCAGCACTAAAATCAAGGCCAATCATACGAACTTCCTGACCACAATCAAGGGATTTCTGTACAGCATTTGAGATTGTAAGAAGGACATCATATGCTCCAAGGCCTTTACGAAAACCAAATTGCAAACTAGGGAGTGGGTGATTACCTTCAGCAAACCTATTAAGACGTTTTCCCAGAAGACAGTCAAAAACTTTAGATAATATGGGAGTTATTGAAATTGGGCGGTAATCAGTGGGACTTGAGCTACCACGAACACATTTACATCGAGGAGTAACATTACCATTTCTCCAACAAGTGCTAAAAGCTTCTCTTCTTCCTAACTTGCGCAAAATAACAGAAAACTTTGGAGCTAGGAAATATGCTGTCTTTATAAAAAAACAAAGGAAAAATACCATTTGGGTCTACACCTCCATAAACATCAAGGTCCATCAACAGAGCTTTAATCTCACGAGATCGAAAAGCTATCTAGATTCTAGTTACTTTAGCATCAGGAAAACAGGAATGAGGAAGTTCAAGTTTTTCATTACTCTGTTTACTGTCAAAAGCATCAACCAAAAGGGTTGCCTTTTCCTTTGGACAGTGAGTGACTGAGCCATCTGGTTCAAATCTAGTTTTTATATCAATTTCAGATCGTAAGATTTTTGTGTTAATCTAAGTTTTGTTCAGACTTAATATTTCAAGTGATTTATTTGTTTTATGTAGATTCTTTCAAAGTGTTGTAATTTATATAGAATATACTTTTTTAAAGAGTGTATTATTCTAATCACTATTGTTTAAAATAAAATACACTCATATCCTGTTTTAGAATCGTCGTAAGTAATGGATTTTAAATCATTCTAGAGAATAATTACTAGTTTAGTTTTGAGTGTTCTCAAGAGACCTTTGGATATTCAGTGTTTTATATAGTGCTGTCTGGGAGTTATTTAACTGTCTCAGAGTTTGGGTATTAATATTTCTAGGTATAACATATTTAATGTAAAAGCAAACAGGTGAGTGAGAAACTGGGGAGGTGGTTTAGCTTGCAAGCCGTAATATATATTATATTATATGTTGGGATCCCAGACACGAGCCATAGTATAATATATTTTTAGTGGCTAGACCGAGTGTCCATAATAGTATAATATATTATTTTTAGTGCTCAGACTCAGGATCCATAATAGTATAATATATTTATAGTGCCCAGACCCAGGATCCATAATGGTATGATAATATATATATATATATATATATATATATATATATATATATATATATATATATATATATATATATATATATATATATATGTGTGTGTGTGTGTGTGTGTGTGTGTGTATGTGTGGGTGTGTGTGTGTTTGTGTGTGTGTGTTTCTGTGTATATCTGTGTCATTTTTACCTCCTATGCTTATTGACGCAAAGGTCCCCAGTTAAATTTCACCTGTCCTCTTTATCTTGAGCTTTTATTTCACTACTTCTCCATTCGTCATCTCCTACTTGATGCCTCAAAGTGCTCAGCCATTTAGGCCTGGGTCCTACAACTCTTCTAGTACTTTGTGGAGCTCAGCGTAACGTTTGGTGAACTAATCTTTCTTGGGAAGGACAAAGATCATACCCAAAACCTCCCCATATACACCTCACTGTGATATCATCCATATATGGCACTCGAGTAATCTCTCTTATAGTTCATTGCTAGTCTTGTCCTGCCATTTAACTTTCAATATCCTTCTGATGGCCTTGTTCTCAAATCTACTAAATCCATTGGAGATAGTTTCATTGCCATACTGTGACTCGGGTCCATATGGTATTACCGATCTCACAAAACTTAAATATAGCCTGATTTTTATATGTACTTACAGGCGATATGATTTCCAA
>NC_090726.1:76128961-76131461 GCF_036898095.1 Palaemon carinicauda | reverse complement strand
GGAAGTTTAGTTTTCCAGAACCTCTATACAACGCACATCTACTCACTACGCCATTAAGGAAAATGTGTATAATGTTGTAGTTCGTAGACCTTATAGAAAACGTATAATACACACTTACTAAATAGATATTATTAAGAAAGATTTCTCAGTTTTAAGAATATTTGTTACCTGTAGATACGAGACCTCAGCTTTGGACCCGTTCAGTAGAAAGTTTATCAACATACATGAATGGTCTTGAAGTATGTTGTTCTAAGATTAGATAAGCAATTATCAGGATCTTATAATAAATATACATCGTACAACGTATCTTGAAAATATGTTAAAAGCTCGTCAATCTCCATCACAGCCCTAACTAAATTACTGTTAAGCTCAGATCACCGATGGAACTATTAACCACATGTTATTTTTTTTTTCCAAACGTTTTATTAATTATTAACCTTCACCTGACGGCGTGGGGCCCTACCCAGTAAATTCATATTTTTATACGATTTTTGTCATCAATTGCGATTTTTACACAATGACAACCTTAAAATACCAGTAGGCGTACTTGATGGAGTTACCAAAAACATAGTAATGAAGCTCATTCGTTGCTATCACCTCCTTCCAATATTGATCATGTTAAGGCTTTTCTAAGCGTACTATGTTTTAGTTACATATATTATATCTATCATTACTTTTTCAGTTCCAATTCTATCTGCAAGTTTTTAACACGGTTTGTATATCTAAATTTGTCGAATTTCTGATTTGCAGGTGACAATTATCTATTGTTTCTAATTAACGGTTTTATTATCTTTTGTGATAAGGTATGAAGATGAAAGCCCTGTATATATATATATATATATATATATATATATATATATATATATATATATATATATATATATATATGTATATATATGCAGTATATATATATATATATATATATATATATATATATATATATCTATATATATATAGATATATATATATATATATATATATATATATATATATATATATATATATATATATATATATATATATATATATATATATATATATGTATATATAAATAGGTATATATATATATATATATATATATATATATATATATATATATATATATATATATATATATATATATGAGGAACATTCAATCAACAAATTCCTCACTGTTAATGGCACCAAACAGTCTTTGCAATATGGCTGGTATTAGCCAGTAAGCAGATATTCATGTGCTAAGCGAGTGTGACCAATGCAGTGAAGAGAAAGTTATCTCCCACTTTCGGAGCATCATGTTATACTTTCAGGGTGATATAAAATTTGTTATTTCTGTTGCCAGTAAATCTGCCATCTCCTTTCCAGACACACCTACATGTGCTGGAACCCAGCCAAATTGAACTATTATACCTCTCAATCAAATGATAAAAAGCCATTCTAAAATATTTAAAACTAAATTGTTACTCGAATTAAAAGCTTCCAAAGATTTAAGGACACTCCTTGAGTCACTTAATATGCCATAAAGTTTGGCCGAAAATATGGAAGCTGTTAGAGGAGAGCTGAGACGGAGTTGGAAGAGAAGAGATAGGAGCGATGAGGAATCCTTGAGCAGAAGAAAGGACTAAAGGAGTGCAGAGCTGTAAATAGTGTATTGCTACGTACAAAGTTTAAATCAAAGAAGTGCGACATGAGTGTTATAGTTTGTCATGTACCAAAAAAGATTAACCTGAAGAAATGAAAGATGAATACTATGAAAAAATCCAGAGTATAATAGATGAAATTCCAGAAAGAGATATAAAAATTTTGATTGGTGTTCTCCACGCTAAAGTTGGAAGGAATAATCAACGTATAAAGAATGTGATGGGTTTTGAGGGTGGTGTTGGCGAAGTGCAAATGAAAATGGAGTATATTTTATAAGTTTTTGTTCTGCAAACAATCTTGTCAGTGGAGGCATTCTTTCCCAGCTCAAGGGCATCCACAAATATGCATGGACTTCACCATGTGGTAATGAAAAAAATCAGATAGATCACATAACCATTGATGAAGAGAGAAGGAGGACTCTGAGAAATATAGGAAGCAATAGATTTGCACACATTGGTAGTGCTCACCAGCTACTCAGTGGCCCATTGAAATTAAAACTGAAACACCCAATAGAAATATAGAAAAAATTTCAGAGTTTGTTACAACTAAGCTTCTAAAAGATGAGTTGTGAAGTTACAAGAACAAAGTCTTGGATATCAAATATTACTTGGGATACTAGCAAAAGAAGACAAGGGCAGAAATGGATTATTGGAAATTTTCGAGGAAATACTGAAAATTCTTAGCTGGCGTTTCCAATATTGATAGTGTGGTCAAAATAAAAGTCAGAAATGAATGGATAGAATATTTTGACAGGATAGCAGATGAGGCTGACAAATCTATGAATTCAAGGAGTGGCTTTGGTGTAATAATTGCTCATAGAATTATTAAAGACATCTCTATGTGGACTAAGAAGAAGAAGCATATACCCATAAGAAAAAGA
>NC_090726.1:76116461-76123961 GCF_036898095.1 Palaemon carinicauda | reverse complement strand
AGTTGTTACTCCTATTACTGCACCGCTAGAGAGAGCATCAGCTACCTTGTTAGCTTTCCTTTCTATGTAGTGAAAACCCTTTATACTAAACTCTAACAATCTCTCAATCCATCTCACTTGTTGAGAGTCAAATCACTTTTATGATATAAATCACGTAAGGGGCGATGATCACTTTGCAACTCAATCGACTGACCTAATAGAAATAACCAATGCCTCTCTAGAACCCAAAAAAAGCCATAGCCTCTCGATCGAAGGTATTATAATTTTTTTCTGTCCCTTTTAATGCACGGGAAGCA
This sequence comes from Palaemon carinicauda, assembly GCF_036898095.1. Lineage (NCBI taxonomy): Eukaryota > Metazoa > Arthropoda > Malacostraca > Decapoda > Palaemonidae > Palaemon > Palaemon carinicauda. The sequence continues at coordinate 76,123,665 of NC_090726.1, read as the reverse complement.
GAACAAATGGGTCGCTCTTAGCCTTTATCATCTCGTTGAGAAACTATGCTACCAATAGCTACGCTACTCGCATCTGTTGTGACTAAAAACTGGTGATCAAATCTAGGATATACAAGTAATTTATTGCTAGTTAAGGCACCTTTCAAATGGATAGAGTCACTATATTCTACCCCTCCCCAATTTATTATATTTGTTTTTCTTCAAAGCATCTAACTGTCTCGCTATATGTCCAAAACTTCTTATGAATTTACGGTAATACCCAGCGAGCCCAAGGAATCCAGCTACTTCCTTAGAGTTACGTGGCCTGGGGAAATCTCTTATAGTAGCTACTTTTCTGGGGCAGGGTTGGATACCTTATGGGGTTATTATGTAACCTAAAAATTAGACCTGTTTACAGAAAAAATTGCACTTGGACAGATTTATTTTCATACCATTACGTTGCAATGCTTCTAAAACTTTACAAATATTATTATTAATATTGTTCTTCGCCCTTTTCCTTGTAATTAGGATATCTTACAAATAAACAAGAACATTTTGGCCAATTAAGGGAGACTAAACCACCATCATGACTCTAGAGGAATGACTTGAAGCATTTTTAACACCGTGACGAAGAAAATTAAACTGAAATAGTTGATCGTTAGCTATAAATACCGTTTTACATTTACTGTTTTCCTGAATGGGTATTTGATAGTATCCAGATCTTAAATCAACAGTTTTTAAATAATTACTATCACATACCTTCACTAGTAATTCTTCGATCGAGGGCAATGGAAATGCATTATCCTTAGTGACTACGTTCAACTTCCTATAATCAACACACAATTTTACCAAGCCATCCTCTTCCTAACTGCTACAGTTGGAAAAGCCCAGAGAGATTCGTTCTCCTCGATTATCCCTTGTTCCCTTAATTTATTGATTTCTCTTTCTATCTCTCCCTGGAAATGATTGGGTACCATAAAAGGCCTTGACCTGATCGGATCCGCTTGCCCAGTTTCAATGCTAAAGGGAAATCGATCAATCCTCCCGGGTGGCTCATCTCCAATTGCAATTACATCGGAATAATTATTGACAATACCCCTAACTAAAGTTTGATATTCTGACGGACAGTTTTCGTGCTTGCATAATCAAATTCTGAGTTTGTTCATCTGTGCGGGCTGCAGTTGTGGCTCCCAACATCCCATTATTAGCAATAGCTCTAATTCACACACAGAATTACTCCCTAACACAACTGTTTTATTTGGAAAAATTAACTATCGTTATATCAACTCGGTTCTCTTATATTTCCGTCAAGCCCTCTAATACCATAGGGCCCAATTGTCATGGGGTTTCACAACGTCCTTGTTTCCTTCCGCAAGAGGGCGACACGGGGTAACTGATATGCTCGTAAGTGTCTGGGGAGACAACACTTCTCTCTCAGATACAGCTGTTACTTTACTTAAATGTCTCTCCAAGCTCACACACGCACTTTCTCTCTCATGACTTTTTATCGGCTAAATGTATCCTCCTGCTTTTACTGTTATTGTATCTTTTCCCCCAAAAAATGCATATATGATTATTAGAGATAGAATGAATTCCTAAACTATCCTCGATTCCTTGAATTCCCAAGGTTGGTAAGACAAAAAAATCATGTGTAAACTTCACAGACCCAACCTTGAATTTGACGATTGTTGTATGGTTTAAATGCAGTTTATTTCCTCCTAGCATGTCAAGAACAATGGATGTCGCTGACTGTAGTGGCTTTGAGGAACATTTTTTTTTTCAGTCAATGAAACACTGGCTCCTGGGCACGGTATGTGGAAGATATTTTTATTGTATACAAACATAATGAGGAGGCTTTTAGAAGGTTTTTAAATTTACTCGATGGCTATATACCCTCCATAAAATTTACTGTGGAAAGAGAAACTGATAATCAATTACCCTTTCTCGATTTGATAGTTCACCGAGATAACGTGAATAGGTCTTTTAAATTTTCTGTATGTAGAAAGAGCACACACACCAATTCATACATTCATTTCTTTTCATATCATGATGCTAAAGTTAAATCAAATGTTATAACAAATCTGTTTATCCGAGCATATCGTCTATGTGACCCTATTTATATTGATAAAGAAATTGAGTTCTTAATACACAGTTTCAGGAACTTATGTTACCCTAAATATTTTATCGAACATGGTCACAAAAAAACTAGAAAGATATATCTTAATCCCCTTGACAAAACTGATAAGCTTGATTTTAAAACATCTCTGCTGCTTCCCTACAACAAAGACCTCGCCAATTCCTCTCTGGGTTTGTGTAGAGAGACACCAGGATATAATATCGTTTTTCAGTATGAGAATACCCTAAGGAAGAAACTGATTAATAACAACCCAGGTAAAGATGATGGTGAGATAGGAGTATATGTGATTCCATGTAAGGATTGTGAGGAATGCTACATCGGGGAGAGCGGCCGCTCGTTGGAAGAGAGGAAAAGGGAACATATTGCAGCTTGCAGATCGGGGAACTACTATAGTGCCATAGCCCGACATACTTGCGAGAAAAGTCATGCAATAGCCTTTAACAAGGCAGAAATTGTTTACAGGTGTCGTGACAGGGCAATCAGGAGAACGATAAAAGGTGCTGTGATCTCTTTGAACAAGACTTTGACGGTAACAGGGGAATAGTAGAAGATGAAAACATCAGTGAAGAAATATGTAGGCGAAGCAAAATTCGTAACTGTAGGAATATATGTGCCGAGATATGAGATGCTTCCTCCTCTGTCCCTCCTTCACAGGTGCATCGTCCCCAGACAGTGAAAGTAACAAACGACCAGAACTACCAAAACATCGAATTGGGTAGTGACCATCGTAACATACCACCCAGAAGATCTCAAAGAATTTTGGAAAGGACAAGGGCCCAACAACCTGAAATCGTTTTGTATTTGATTTTTAATCTTTTAACTATATGGCTATGTATTTGAATTGTTTATGTATTTCTGTTTTTCCTTATATCAGCACCTGAATTGTAATTTTATAAACATTTTAGTGACCAAGTCCACAGATGATGGACGAAAGCTCTAAACGTTTTTTATAATATCTACAAATATACACCAAGTTTTCAAACACGTCTTACATCATTGTGGAACCTTTTCAAGATAACAATGAAGTACGACATTGTACTTGTTTGCACCATATATATATATATATATATATATATATATATATATATATATATATATATATATATATATATATATATATATATATATATATATATATATATATATAGCCTCGGAGGCACACACGCACACACACATATATATATATATATATATATATATATATATATATATATATATATATATATATATATATATATATATATATACCCACGGAGCCACACAAGCACACACACATGCATACATACACACACACACACACACATATATATATATATATATATATATATATATATATATATATATATATATATATATATATACCCACGGAGGCACACAAGCACACACACATGCATACACACATATATATATATATATATATATATATATATATATTATATATATATGTATATACAATATATATATACATATATATATACATATATATATATATATATATATATATATATATGTATATACAATATATATATATATATATATATATATATATATATATATATATATATATATATATAAAGAGAGAGAGAGAGAGAGAGAGAGAGGAGAGAGAGAGAGAGAGAGAGAGAGAGAGAGAGAGAGAGAGAGAGAGAGAGAGATTTATGCATATATATATATATATATATATATATATATATATATATGTATATATATATATATATATGTATATATATATATATATATATATATATATATATATATATATATATATATATATATATATATATATATATATGTTTATATGTGTTAATTAGTTCTCTTGCTTGAGGGTACACTCGGGTACACTTTTCTATCTTATTATTATTTTTTTTTCGTCCTCTTGTTTTTTTTTAAATGATGTGTTGGGCAAGCTTAATAGAAGGGCCATGGATGCCTGGTAGTTTACCAGTAGGTTTTCTTTTCCTTTTCTGATTCTTTTTCTTCTCAAAACCATCCTTACTGTTCTCCCTCCAGTTGAAGTGGCTATCTTGGAGGGTATTCAGCCTTGCATGGTGTATCGGCTCCTTCATGTTCACCAGTTTTTCCGACATTTTACTTTAGTCTATGTGTTTCATCAATCACATTATTTATAATTCTGTATATATTAATTTGTTATAATTCAAATTAGTGTAGTTTTCAAGTCTGATGTCTCTTTTTTTATTTCTATCAATTCTTCTGCTCTCTGGAGACATTGAGTGAAATCCGGGCAAAATACGTCCTAGATTTCGTCAATGTCGTCTTCTGTATCGCAATATTCGTGGTCTTCATACAAATATCCAAGACCTTACAGTTGCATCCAGACAGTATGGTATTCTTATGTGCTCAGAAAGTTTGGTTTCTAATATGAGACACTCATCTGAGCTCGTCATAACTGGTTTTAAGAAGACAATAATGTTAAAACGTGATGCCATCCCTAGGGCCAATGGAATGGCTGTGTATATTAGGAACGAGTACCCTGTTTTTCATAAGTCCTGCTATCAATGTGGATGTCATGATATTCAAGTAATAAAAGTTTGTGGTAATCATAACTTTTATTTGTGTTCCATCTACCGGAATCCAGACATGGATGATTCTAACTTCGATTGCCTTCTTACCATTATGGCTAAGATACAAGAAGATAGAAAGGCTTCTTTTGTCTTTGTTGGTGATTTTAATGCTCACCATAGGGAGTGGTTAAGTTCTATCTATCCTACCGATCGCATGGCCTAAGAGCTTTAGACTTTGCCTCTGAATCAGGCTGTGAGCAGTTCATAAATGAAGCTACTCAAAGGTTTGATAATTGCTTGGACCTCGTATACACTGACTCCCCTGGTATTATAGCTAGCAAGGTTGGTTCTCCAGTCGGGACATCTGATCATGCCTTAATTTCATTAGTATTGAAGACTGAGCAGCTTGTCCCCGATATATCATACTCTTGTAATATTTATATGAAATCCCATGCAGACTGGAATGGGATTTTGAATGATCTTTTGTGCTTGAATTGGTCACAATTATATAGTAGTGTAGATCCTGTTCTCCCTTTGAATGAGAATCTAGTCAACATAATAGATAGGCGTATCCCTTTTCGTGTGCTAAGGTACCGAGTGAAGGACAAAGCGTGGTTCAATGGTAATTGTAGACGTGCTTATGTGGAGAAGCAGGAGGCCTATCTTATTTGGGGAAGCAGGAGGCCTATCATATCTGGAAGGGTAACAGATCAGATTTGACCTGGAACAACTATACTCAGCTTCGAGCTTTTGCTCAGAGAGTTTATGCCTCAACTGAAAAGGAGTACAATTTAACCACAAAAGAAACCCTTTCTGGTACATATCAGGAACATAAATGGTGGTCTACCCTTAAATCTGCACTCTTTGGTGTAGATGCAACAGTTCCTCCTTTACTTAAACCAGATGGCATAGTCACTCACTGTCCAAAGGAAAAGGGAACCATGTTGGCTGATGTTTTTGACAGCAAACAGAGTAATGAAAAACTTGAACTTCCTCATTCCTGTTTTCCTGAGACTAAACTAACTAGTATAGCTTATCGATCTCGTGAGATTAAAGCTCTGTTGATGGACCTTGATGCTTATGGAGGTGTAGACCCAAATGGCATTTTTCCTTTGTTTCTCATAAAGACAGGAGATTTCTTAGCTCCAAAGTTATCTGTTATTTTGCACAAGTTAGCAAGAATAGATGCTTTTAGCACTTGTTGGAGAATTGGTAATGTTACTCCTCTATGTAAATGTGTTTGTGGTAGCTCAAGTCCAACTGATTACCGTCCAATTTCCATAACTCCCATATTATCTGAAGTTTTTTAATGTCTTCTAGCAAAACGTCTTAAGAGGTTTTCTGAAGGTAATCATCTATTCCCTAGTTTGCAATTTGGTTTTCTTAAAGGCCTTGGAGCATGTGGTGCCCTTCTTAAAATCTCCAATGCTGTACAGAAATCCCTTGACTGTGGTCAAGAAGTTCGTATGATTAGCCTTGATTTTAGTGCTGCCTTTGACCGTGTTAATCATGAGGCTTTTGTTTTCAAACTCAAACAGTTAGGAGTGGGTGGGTTGTTTCTTAGCATTATTATTGATTTTTTAGTAATAGATCTCAAAGAGTTGTTGTTGCTGGGCACCAGAGTGAGTATAGGAATGTGATATCCGGTGTTCGACAGGGTAGCGTTCTTGGCCCATTACTTTTCATACTATATTCACGTGACATGGGGTTTGGCCCAGAAAACAAGCTTGTTACATATGCAGATGATGCTACTCTCTTTGCATCAATTCCATCCCCTAAATGTAGATCTGGGGTTGGTGATTCCCTTAATTAAGATTTAGCTAAAATTATTGCATAGTGCAAATTATGGGGTAGGAAGTTGAATCCTAATAAAACTTAAAGTATGATGGTGAGTAGGTCAAGGACGGTGGCTCCTCAAAATCCAGATCTCAGTATTGATAATGTTTCTTTAAATTTCTATGACTCTTTTAAAATTTTAAGTGTGATTCTCAACAGAAAATTCACTTTTGAAAAAGACATTAGGTCTGTGTCTTCTTCAATTACACAAAAAATTGGCTTATTGAGAAAGTCTTACAAGATTTTCGGTGATCAATCTATTCTGAAGAAGTGTTTTAATCCTTTCATTCTACGTGATTTTGAGCATTGTTCTCCTGTCTGTTGTTCAGCTGCTTATTTTCCTCTTTATTTGTTGGACAGAAACTTACGGTCTATAAAATTTCTTATACCTCACCTAGATATTAATCTTTGGCACTGTCGTTCAATTAGTTCATTATGCATGTTCCATAAGATTTTTCGTAACTCTGACCATCCTTTACATTCAGATCTCCCAGGACAATTCAATCCATTTTGTAATACTAGGCAAGAATTTAATTCTGATATCCAGGCCTTCTCCGTCATGAGGCTCAATAATAAACAGTATTCTAGAAGTTTTATTCCAGCTGTTACCAAATTGTGGAATGATCTTCCAAATCGGGGAGTTGAATCAGCAGAACTTCGAAAGTTCAAAGTTGGAACAAGTGTTTTTATGTTGACCAGGTTCACATGAGTCTTTTTATTGTTTATATAT
>NC_090726.1:76098961-76108961 GCF_036898095.1 Palaemon carinicauda | reverse complement strand
TAAGTTTGTTAGGATTTTTTGCGTTTATTTGAATGGTATTTATAGTATATTTAGTGTAAAGTTTTTGATGCTGTTGATTTTGGTTGGATTTATTATAGTTTGTAAGAAATATATAGTTTTAAGGTTATGTTTTGTTTTTTGTGTCCTTTTGCCTAAGAGTCCAGTTTTAGATAACGTAAGGGGAAAGTATGTGTTGAGGAGACCATTGTCAGTAAGTGTGATTCAAGGGTGTGGGGGTTGTCCTTGCAACATCCCGCCACATTATTTTGGCGCCCGAACAGGGACAGCCGAGGTGCGATTGAAGCTGGACTCTTAGACGAAGGACTGATAGGATAAGATATTAGATATAAGGTTGATGAGAAATGGAGGAGCAGTTAAGGGTTTTTAAGGAGGAATTGCGGCTGAGTAAGGAGCGTGAGGAGAGGTTGCTAGTAGAGAATAAGAGGTTGAACTGGGAGAATGCGGCGATGCAGAAGGAGCTTAGGGAGTTAAAGGGAACTGTAAAGAGAGTGGAAGAATGTGTTGAGATGAGGATGAAAGAGAATGAGGAACGAATGGAGAACCGATTGGAAGCTATGATGGGGCAAGTCATGGGGATGATGAAAACTATAATGGGTGAAGGTGCAGTCGGAGGAGTGTCCTCAGCTTCGGGTAATGGGTTGATAGTGGATGAGAAGGCTAAGGTTTGTGATAATGGGAAAGGAAGTGATAGTGATAGTAATAGTAATAGTGATAGTGAGATTGAAGATAAGGGAATTAAGAATAGTAAGGATGAACAAAAATGTAATAGGAAGAATAAGAAAGGTAAAAGTGATGTAAAGAAAGAGAAGAAAAAGTGTCAGGATGATAGCATAGTCTAGTAGGAAGATAGGGTTCCCATGCACCCCCATGATACATTTTTTTAACTTGCATTTTTGCAATCCCTGGGGTGTCTGGAAACAGAATCCACTTTGTTCTCATTCAAAAAAATGTCCCATGTGGGTCGTTTAGCCGTCTAATTGTCCGCCATCTTGGATTTCTTGAGATGAAAAAGTTAGGGGTAGGGGAAATATAAAGGACCTTTTTGTATAGAAATAAATTAGTTACAGGTACAAACTAGGTATCATTGGAAAGAGTATGAACAGCACTATCACAGGAACCCATCACTTATTCGGTCACGACATTGATGACGTAATCAGGGGTCAAAAGGTCACGTTAAAGGGGCACTAGTCAAAATTCGGGCCCATCCAATTTGTTAACCATCCTGCACCTAACTGAATAAATATTTTGGATTCTACTTTGATCAAAGAATGTGTAAATGAATAGGTAGTTTTTAAATCTAAAACAAATTAATTAACTAGAGTGTAACATTATTAACCCTTTCCACGAATAAAACGAAAATATTGAAAAAATGATTTTTTTAATTGAGATTAATGTGAAATTCCAGTTCGACACATCTTTGTTTTCTCTGCCTTTCTGTTATGGTAAAAGGCCTTATATGTTCCAATGAGTTCCGAAATACAGTCTATGTATAATTCCATTGGTACCATCACTTGGTATTATCAGAATATGCATTACACATGTATATATATATATATATATATATATATATATATATATATAGATAGATAGATAGATAGAATGTCTGATAACGAGTTGCTATAACACGCAGGCCAAAAATATATTAACTTGCAATATTATCATGACTGCCAAAAGTCTCAATGTTCATATTAATCTAATGTTCATTATCACTGAGAAGTTCTTCATTGTCACTGTCTTGGTCAGTGTGTTCTCCATCAGGGTTATTATCAAACTGTTCCATCTCTTCCGTAGTCTTGTGAACTAAGTCTATCAAGGCAGGGGGAAGTACCGGGCTGCAAGACCACACTGGCTCCAGAACACCCTCATAATTTTGTTCCCAACCTTGTTCAGGATCATATGGCTTTGGAGACCAGAAGATTGGAGTATCTGGTCGCTTGTAGATAGCTAGGTTATGGTTCACTCGACGAATGTGTGGGATAAGGTTGTCTCGGCAAGGTGGCAAATGGGAGAGGTCAATCTTACATTTTTTTGTCAGTTGCTCATCTTCCTTAACATGATTCTACATACAGTGTCCATAGATTTCTGTCTGGAGTAGCCATACATCAGACATGTGAATGCCTTGATATCATCAATCGTTTCTGGCTCTACCGACCATTCATCCCCAAGTTTTCTGAAAGGAGATGAGTATAATCATATCAATTGCCGCACAAAATTGATAAGTCGTGTATGATCAATCACACTGAGCCAGAAAGTGGCAGTTTTCCCTAAATGGCCATCACGAACCTTGTCTTCGTAAGCCTGGTACTTGTCCAAAATGATGACAGTAGATGGATCATGCAAGGCATGATCAAGAGACTCACGACTGCAGTTCTCGACAGCACTGAGCAGGGCCACAGGGTTATTGATATCTACATTCTCCTCTTCACTGAAGCGCTCTATCAACAACTGCTCCATTGCTTCACTGACAGTCTTCGGACAGAATAGAGCTTTGGCATATGCCTTCCCTTTTAGCACACTCTTAAGACAGCCACTGGTTACAAGTCCAGCCTCAAGGAGGATTTCAGCGTAGCCAGAGCCCAGACATTTGTGACCAGTCAACATGCCTATATAGTTCATCACTGTGTGGAAAGGCCCCAGGGTTACCACATGGTTCTTGTATTCTTCAGGAAACTTCCAAATGAGGGGGAGTGCTTTCATGCAACCTCCAAGGTCAAAGGTGCTAAGAACATATTTCTGGCCGACCTCCAGCGTAGCATCTTCTGAACGCTTCAACACCTCCCTGATCACGGAATATTTGGTGAACGGCTGATTGATCGGGTTGAAATAGTCAATGGTCGATTTCCGAGACGGTTTTTTGCAAGTAGCTGAGATGAAGCCACCAAATCCAGGGACAAGTTGCGTTTCTTTACCGTGTTTACTGTCAGTGACCATTCACATTAGTAACCACAAGCGGTACTCTTGGATGCACTCTGCATACAACTTATCGTTTGCGATGGGTGGACTGAACTTTGCTCCTGGTGGAAACTTGGGCCCAACGCGACCATAAATATGAAGAGGGGGCAATGTTACTGGGGTTCCAACTTCCAAACAACGAGTCCTATTCCGCTGCTTGAGTGGGAGAGTTCTATCTTTGTCGGCAATGTCAGCATTCAGTTTCACCTCCTGTATCATAATCCCTCCAGTGCTGTTCACCACGTTTGATCCATGGACATTTGTAGTTATTTTGTTTAAGTTGTCCCACTCAACATGGAAAACTTCGTTGTCCTCACCAATAGCAATTTGGGGAATGAGCAAAGAGGAAACATCGTCAATGGCTTCTGCCAGTGCTGTCTCAACTTCCAAGCCAAAGTCATAGGACTCACTGTGACCTAATCTATGGAGTATATTGGTGAGTTGCTTGCTTCTATACAGGTGTCGTATGGTGCTGCAAAGCAGAATGTGTTTAGGTAATTTCCACTCTCCGTTTGTCACAGCACGGCAGATGTCCTGGAAATAAAACCACTAGACATTAGACAGAAAATGGTTTACATTTTCATTACAGAATGTGGTAAAACTATATATCAAGATGGTAAAGCAAATGTGGTTAAATCTCACCTGAGCTATGGAAAGGACCAGACGTCGGCACTTTTCAGACTTTTCCACGACTACTTCATCCACCAGAAGAGTCGACAGGAACTTTATAAGTTCTGTTGGAAGGTAATCTTCTGATGCTCTGGCATCCAGCTCATCAGCTGTTGGAGGCCAAGGAAGTGGTGTTGACTCATGGAACATCCCCTGAACAGCAATGCGCAAGTGCAAGGCAACATCCTCAAACTTGTCTCTGGAACCAAGTCTATATGCATATGTCACTGCTTCCGCAACAGAGATGCTTTTGCTGTACACCAGGTTGAAGGTTATGCATCCCCTGTTCCCAGGAAAAACTTTTGTGAAAGCGATGCTCTCATTAATTTCGTGTCTTTGAAGTCGGGTCTTCAGCTTGTCACTTCTGAAATCTGGATTTGGAAATCCACAGCGTTCAAGTTCTTGGACGTAAAGGTGGCGGAGTGTTCCAAGTTGCACGACCTCCTTCTGGCCAATAACTCTCACGTATAAAATCCAGAACTTTATTAAACGAGCTTTGATGAGCTTCATGCTTTTCATCATGCTTGTCTTCAGTACTTCTGTTGGCTTGATAACGTAAGTAATTCACATGTCTCAGTTTGAAAGAACTATGACAGGATTTATGGAAATGAGCCTCCCTTGCAAATAAATCTTCGCATGCCACTTTGCGATGTAAACGATTGTCTCCCATTTCTAGGGCTTAGGATTCAATATGAGTCCAAGCTGCTTCCTTTCCCTTGAAAGATGCAAACTGGACACAACGTTCAGTCCTTCCAGAAACTTCCGTTTCAAGCTTTCCACAGAAAATACACTCAGGTGGAAAAATGTTCTTGGAAGAGGTTGATGATTTACGAGGGGATCGAATTGTTGAAGATTCATCATCTAGCACAACACATTTCAAACGATCCTGATGTTTGGTAAAGGCCTGATAGCTACCTCGGTGGTAGCGTGTCATTTCCAAGTCCAAACCATCAAGACTGTCTGGAATTAACTTACACACAGCTTCCATACGAGCGGGTGAATCATGTGACTGAAGGAGCCGTTTCTTACGAAGATTATGGAGAACAGGCTGACCAAGACAGTGACAATGAAGAAGAACTCAGTGATAATTAACATTAGATTAGTATGAACATTGAGACTTTTGGCAGTCATGATAATATTGCAAGTTAATATATTTTTGGCCTGCGTGTTATAGCAACTCGTTATCAGACATTCTATCTAGATATATGTGTGTAATGCATATTCTGATAATACCAAGTGAAGATACCAATGGAATTATACATAGACTGTATTTCGGAACTCATTGGAACATATAAGGCCTTTTACCATAACAGAAAGGCAGAGAAAACAAAGATGTGTCGAACTGGAATTTCACATTAATCTCAATTAAAAAAATCATTTTTTCAATATTTTCGTTTTATTCATGGAAAGGGTTAATAATGTTACACTCTAGTTAATTAATTTGTTTTAGATTTAAAAACTACCTATTCATGTACATTCTTTGAAGCAAAGTAGAATCCAAAATATTTATTCAGTTAGGTGTAGGATGGTTAACAAATTGGATGGGCCCGAATTTTGACTAGTGCCCCTTTAACGTGACCTTTTGACCCCTGATGACGTCATTAATGTCATGACCGAATAAGTGATGGGTTCTTGTGATAGTGCTGTTCTTACCCTTTCCAATGATACCTAGTTTGTACCTGTAACTAATTTATTTCTTTACGAAAAGGTCCTTTATATTTCCCCTACCCCTAACTTATACATCTCAAGAAATCCAAGATGGCGGACAAATAGACGGCTAAACGACCCACATGGGACATTTTTTTGAATGGGAACAAAGGGGATTCTGTTTCCAGACACCCCAGGGATTGCAAAAATGCAAGTTAAAAAAATGTATCATGGGGGTGCATGGGAACCCTATCTTCCTACTAGACTAGCAAGGATGATCGTGAATGGGTGAAAGTGGTAAGTAAGAAAAAGGGTAAGAAGGGAATGGTTAAGGATAGGAATTTAAGTGTGGAAGTGGATTCATTATATTCAAATGAGGAAGAAGGTAACAAGGGAGTAGACAGTGATGATAGCAGTGAGAATGAACGTGATGTGTGTAAGACTGTGTTTATGAGAGAGGTACCTCGGTGTGAAAGGTTCAATGAGCAGAGTAGTAGGGATGTATACGAGTTTTTCAAGGAGTATGAGAGGTATTGTCAGGATGAGTATTGTGATAGTAAAAGAGTTTGGGCTAGGGATTTAGGAGAATATTTGACTGGGTATTTGTTGACGATGTATGGAGTGATAATGAGTGTAGGTGACATTGATTATGAAAGTGTGAAAAAGAGAATAATTGAGCAGGTAAAATGTATGAAAGGTAGTGTTAGGTATAAGCGTAAGAATAATTTTGATGAAGCACGGATGAATGCAGGAGAAGCGATATCGATGTATGTATGTAGGTTGGAAACTTTAGCTAGGAAGAAGTATGGGGATGAAGGTATAAATGAGAATAAGGAGATAATGAAGAAGTTTTTGGCTACTGTACCCGAGAATGTTGCTGAGTTTGTTACTTTGAAACGGAAGGAGAAAATGAGGTGGACGCAAGAGAGATTGACATGGGATGATATACTAGAGATAGTTGAGGATTATGAGTTAGATAGGTGCATGAAAGAAAGTAAATTTGTGAGTGTAAGAACTGGAATGGAAGAAAGTGTAATAGAATCTGGTAGTTATAAGGATGCAATTTTGAGAGGACCAATGAGGGTAGCTGATTATGTAGTAGATAGGAGTGTTAGGGCGAGTAATGTGGGAATACCTGTAAGGACAAATGAAGGATTTAGGCAGGGTAATTGGCGCAATAGGGATAGGAGTGTGAGTGCACATCGAGGTATGTCAGATAGCCGTGTTCGTGATGAAAAGTGTTATAGGTGTGGGAAAGTAGGGCATAAGAAGAATGAATGTAGATGGGCTCTAGGTGCTTGTTTTGGATGTGGTGAGGTAGGGCATAGAATTAGCGAGTGCAAGAAAGAGAAAGGGGTAAAATGTTATCGGCGTGGTATGACTGGGCACATAGCGAGTGGATGTCGTAGTAATCATATGAATGTAATTTGTGGTAATTGTGGTAAGGATGGTCATTATGCTAGAATGTGCAAGGAGCCGCGGGGTAAGTGTACTGAATGTGGTGTAGATGGGCATGTAGCTAGGGTATGTAGGAAGAAGGGAGTAAATCAGCCAGGATGTTCGGGAAACTAGAGTGTAGAAGGGTTCAGCTGGGTGAGTCCTCCTGTGTGTGTGGAAGGAATAGGATTAATGTTTGTGAGAATGGGATGAATAATTGGTTAGAAATGAGCAAGTATGAATCTAGTATGCATGAGAAGTTAGGGCTGGAAAATAAACAATTAGTGTTAGTTGAATATAGGAAAAAGAGGCGTTTGAAAGTTTTAAGTGAGGAGAAAGTGCAAGTGAAATTTATAGGTATAGGTAAGAATACGAATAAGTATGACAAGGGTGTAAATGTACAAGTGAGTGTGGAGGATAAATGTATTAATACAGATGAAACGTGGCTGAGTATGAATGATACTTATAGTGTGTGTGGCTTTTCGTTAGATGATGTAAAAGAAAAAATGAATAACGCAAGAATGAGAGACAGGAGAATGATAAGTAGCATGAATGAATCTTTTGCTAAAGTTGAGAATGTTTTTGATGAAATGGATGAACTGTTTACAGAAATGAGTGTAATTATAGGGCCAGATGAGAACGAGGTAGATATGATTGTACATGATATATTAGATGATAGGGATTTAGATAGGAATAGTGTCAATGTAGCGAATGATTGTGATAAGGGAGAAGTGAATGAGAGAATATATGGGGGCCCAGTAACTCGGAGTAGAGGTCCCGTTCCCGACTGCGACTGGGTTATGAAAAAAATAATGTAAGTGTTGTGTGAGAAGGATTTGGCAAAGTAAGGGGGGAGGAATGTGGAGGATTTATTTTTGTTTTGTTTTAATTTTTGTTTTTTGCCAAATCCTGAGAGAGAGAGAGAGAGAGAGAGAGAGAGAGAGAGAGAGAGAGAGAGAGAGAGAGAGAGAGAGAGAGAGAGAGAGAGAGAATGATTGTTTGTAGTGGGAAAGACTGTTGGTACAAATGAGATTGTTTGTTTATGTTTTTAGTTAGGTTACGACAGTGGTGAATGTTTCGGAGCGAATGCTTTTTTTATTTGACTGCAGCTTAAGGCAGTTGTGTGAGTGCTGGATAACTATTTATATATTTTTTCTTACCAGCATTGGAAGTGTTCATTGATTTTCTGAGTAAGTACAGTTTTGTTTATCTTTGGTTATCGTGATTGTGAATGATAGGAACAATTTATTATTTATCTTTGATTATAGTGCGATAGTTCAGTTAGCTAGAAGTGTTCGTAAGTGTTTTTCTTTTTTATTTTGGCAGGCCGTGATTCCTCCTTTGGAGAGACCGAATTTAGAAAGTGGATTTGTTGTTGATCACCTGGCCTGTACGTAATATTGTTTGGACTGCTTATTTGACTGCACAACCGTTATTGACCTGGCCTGTTATTTAAGATTCCGATTGATGATGATGATGATGATGATGATAATGATGATGATGATGATGATGGTGGTGCTAATGATAACCACGACCCTAATCAGGGAAGTAGTTGTGGCGAATTGCCACCCAATGAACTGTTAAACACAGAGTTGTGTGCCGTAAAGACAGTCCGGCTTGTGTGTGGCGACTGTGTTGGTGTCCCATAATATTTATACAAGAAATTCATATATATATATATATATTTATTTTTGGTGTTGGTGTGTGGTATAAGTTAAGTTTGTTAGGATTTTTTTGCGTTTATTTGAATGGTATTTATAGTATATTTAGTGTAAAGTTTTTGATGCTGTTGATTTTGGTTGGATTTATTATAGTTTGTAAGAAATATATAGTTTTAAGGTTATGTTTTGTTTTTTGTGTCCTTTTGCCTAAGAGTCCAGTTTTAGATAACGTAAGGGGAAAGTATGTGTTGAGGAGACCATTGTCAGTAAGTGTGATTCAAGGGTGTGGGGGTTGTCCTTGCAACATCCCGCCACAACAAGATTTTTTAGGGGAGTTATTTGTGAGTTGTCTCCTGGAAATGGCTGGAATCACACTGGTGGATGATGCAATACAGGAACTAAAGCCATCAAGGATAGCCAAAGACAATGCATACCTTAAGAGCACGATCACAGTGGTGGAGAACACTCTCAATCCATTCACTTTTAATGATGATACTCTGTATTGCCTAAACACTGGATGGTGTGAAAGACAGACTTCTGCAGTCAAAAGAAACTGGATCGACCTGGCATCAAGTTTTTGTTAATGAATGTAATGTAGATGGTGGGCATTTTGAACGGACTGTTAAGCAAAGAAAGGTGATAAATGTCACACATGTTGCAGTAAAAGTTAAATTCACCACAAAAGACAAACAGATCAAAGAAGAAAAATGCACCAGAGACATATTTAGAAGGCTGTTGTATTCGTCAGTAACGCAATAACTTGATCTCAGTATTGACCTGTCCTGTCCTCTCACTCTAGTTCCTTTCTCAGTGTGTCATGTAACTGGTGATATGAACAAGACATCAAAGAGGACATTAATGGAAAAATTAGAAGCAATGGGAACCTTGAATGCCATACCAGACAGGACTGATGTGTATATTATTGATGCTATATTCTTCTTCCGTACGCTTGACATGCCATCCACCTAGGGGGGGATGGCAATGTCCATTTTGAAATAAGCTTGTAGCACTGGTGAAATTGTACACATAGTCTGTGACACATATCCTAATAGACCAAGTATCAAGGACATTGAACATGACTTGTGTGGTAGGACACCCACTGCCTACATAATCACTGGCTCGTCACAGAAAAGACCACCAGATCTCAACATGGCTTGGAGGACATCACATTTCAAAACAGAGTTTTTGGCCTTCTTCAAGGATGAATGGTCATCAGATAGATATGCATCGACTCTTCAGGGACATCAGGTCTACTTTGCAGTGGAACACTTCAGCACGTGAAACTGTCAACAGGATCCTGGTTCATGAGCTTCAGTGCAGGCATGAAGAAGCTGATACACGGTTACTGTACCATGCAAACTTTGTTGCTGTTAACCATGATGTGGTCCCAGTGATTGCCATTCGCAGTAACAACACTGACGTCTTCATCATCATTCTCTACCATGCTAGGTTTCTTAATGCACAGATTTGGATGGATGCTGGATTGAGTTCTAGAAATTTCATGCGTTTCATAGATATGTCACATCTTGCAACCAAACTGCCTGGACCTATATGCAATGCTCTACCAAGCTTCCATGCGCTGACAAGCTGTGATTACACAGCCTGTTTTATGA
>NC_090726.1:76076461-76091461 GCF_036898095.1 Palaemon carinicauda | reverse complement strand
AGGTATTGTGGAATACTTACTTGCTGGTCTTTGTAAGTACCTCTTAGGATGTTTTCTTTTACCATACTAAGGTTTGTCCTAGGTCTACGGCCGAACATCATCTCGGAGGGAGAAATTCCAGTCGATTCATTCACAAATGTACTTGCAAAGAAGGCTTTTAATGGTCTGGTGTACCCGTTCAAGGGCCCCATTAGTCTGAGGGTGATAAGCTGAAGCAAAAATATGGGAGATGTTTAACTGGTTTAAAGTTTGCTTAAACAAATCACTATTGAAGTTTGTCCCCTGATCACACTGAAGCTCTTTTGGAAAACCAAAAATTGTGAATATTTTAAGAAGATTAATAATAATTGTTCTAGCAGATATGTTTTTTATAGGCATGGCTAAAGGAAATCTAGTAGTTGGACACAACACAGTTATAATGTACTCATTTTGTTTTTTAGTTTTGGGAAGTGGACCAACACAATCTACAATTACCTTTTCAAAAGGAGAATTAGGTACTGAAATAGGAACTAATGGTGCTGGAGGTATTTTCTGATTTGCTTTACCAGTTACCTGGCCGGGATGGCAAGATTCTATCTGGTGCTTTACATCAACTTTCATACCAGGCCAGTAGTAATCGTCCAGCAAATGCTTATAGGTTTTGGAAATGCCTAGATGAGACTCTGCTGAATGAGCAAGATCCAATAAGGCTGCACAAAGATTAGAAGGAACTACAAGCTGGTAACTATAATGCCAGGAGTTTTGTCCTGCAATCTTCAAAGATCTATAAAGTCTCATAATGATGTTATTATCAAGATAAAAATATGGACACTTACTTTCATCAACATCATCTTTTACTTTATCAAAGTATTCTTTCAAACTATCATCAGACCTTTGATACTCTACAAATTCATCTGAGGGAATATCAACAAGATCAGCAAGGACTTTTTCACCTAAGGTACTTTGATCCACCTTGCCTGTGTGTTCAGTGTCTCTTGAAGTTGAGGTTGTAGACCTGGTGACTACTTGGCAGGGAAGCTTTACCAGAGGAGAAAACTCTTTCCAAGCTTTTCCGATCACTACTTCAGGCTGAGTAATGATAAGACTAGGAGTACCGTTAGTTTGAGCCAAATCATTACCAAGTATCATGTGTACGTTCTTGCAAGGAAGGTCAGAATCCAACAAGGTGACATTAGTTGAACCTTTGAAATAAGGACAATCAAGAGAAATCTGTACAATAGGTAAAACCTTTTCACATGTCAAATCTGACACAGTTATATACTGATCTGTTGGTTTAGCTAAATCTTTTAACTTTGAGCTAATGATAGTTTGAGATGACCCTGTATCTCTCAAAATTTGCACGGGAATATCATTTACTTTACCAGGATATGTAAATGCTATAAAGTCTGATAGCGGTTGAGCACAGTGAAGTGTCGTTTTATTTGCAGTATTACCTGATTTGGTTCCTTGTGAAAAGGCATTAGGAGAAGCTTTATCATGAGATGCTTTGCATTTGGGACTAGGACAGTCTTTATTATGATGACCTTCTTTCTTAAAAAAAGTACAAACCTGGGGGGGGGGGGGGGGGCAGATGAAGGTGAGGACGAATGTGGTTTAAGTTTATGAATGAAATGGTAATCATCAGCTAATAGGGCAGCCCTTTTTCCATCTTTTTCTTGTTTTTCTCTAATAAACATTGCCACATTAGCTGGAATACGCCTCAGGAATTCTTCTAAAAACATTAAATTCTTTAATTGTTCTAAAGTAGTTATTTGTTCTTTATCTATCCATTTATTAAACTGCTTCAACTTAAATGTGAAAAACTCGAGATAGGTTTGAGCTTGGTTCTTCAAAGTTTGTCTGAAGATTTGTCTATACCCTTCTGCTGTAACACTATAAGCATCTAATATGACAGTTTTAAAGACTTCATAATCCCTTTCTTGGAAAAGTTGTGCTGCCACATATGCAGCTTTTCCTTTGAAAGAGTTTCTGATTAAGAGAACCTATTGGTCTCTAGGCCAGTTGAGAGACGTTGCAGTGTTTTCAAAAGTAATGAAAAATACATCAGGATCTTTTTCATCGAAGACAGGCAGGGGTTTGCGTGCTTTACTAAGGTCAAAAGCATCAGGTAGCTGTTTTTCTGCCAACTTTTCTTCTATTCTTATGGCTGGTAGTTCCTTTTCCAACAGAACTTTTTCTTTCCGTTCTAGTTCAAGTCTTATTTGCTCAGCTTCTACCTTACTTTGTTCAGCTGCTGCTGCAGCATTTGCAGCTTCGACCTTTCTTTGTTTAGCTGCTGCTGTGGCATTTGCCTCTTCTACTGTTCGCTGCTGCAGTTCAAGTTGGAGTTTCAATTTCACTATCTCCGGGTCTTCAGTTGTGGTAACTGAAGAGCAGCACCTCGTTCAAGTGTTGAAGGCCTTAAGGGAGGAGCCTTTCTTCAGTTATGTTACCACCATTTATCAGGAAATCTAAAGTCTTTCCCAATAGTTCAGCTTTCACCACAGCATGACCTACAGATATTCTTGCCCTTACAGCTATTTGGCAAAGCTGGTCCTTTTTAGCTTCCTGTAGTGTATTCAGGTGCTCCCTGGGTGCACCTAAAAATTTCTCAAGATCAAAAGGCATCCCTCAATACTGATAAAATGGGAAATATCACTGGAAATTATATTACTACCATACACAAGCTATACAACTTAAAAACGTTAAGTCATTCATGGATTTATGGTGCGAAGGCCCCCGCAAACCACAGGAATTTCCTCAATCCTTAAGTCCTATAATGTTCAGAAATTCACTTAAATGAACGAGCCTTTATTAATCCATGCCAATCAGAAAACTTAGTTCACCAATAATGCACAACCACTAACAATCTTGAATGAAATATTCTTAATGAAGTAAATAATTGGAAGTACCAACAGTTCCCTGAACAAGGAATAACCCTTTAAGTTTCCATCGAGTTAGAACGAAGTTCTTGACATCGTGGTCGTAACAATATGAAGCTGAAATCCTTTAAAGAGCGAAGGTCGTACCCTGAGTAAGAGGAACAGAGGTTCCTAAGGAAGGAATCTTTCAATTCCTTATGATGAGGTTTTGAATGCCTCAAAGCACCTCGAGAAGTTGGGGCGACTATGAAGATATCGCTAAGCGATGGTAGTCAACAGAGTCGAGGGTTAAAAGAATGGCGAATTCTAGGCTGCCACTACCCTGCCTGCCTGCTGGAGAACACTATCCGGTGGTGGTCAGTGTTATAAACTAGCAAAGTATCACTAATACACTACACTGATATTGTCCATCATCCTAGAGAAACAACAAAATGAATTTCACAATCCGTCAAGATCGAGCGTAAGCGCAACGCATACGTAAGTAGATCCTGGTCAGGCCACCAATTTGTCACAACTTCACCTTTCCACTTGACTTTTCATCAATTCTCAGTAATGAGGGCAACACTTCATGTAGGTATAGTAGATATGTTAGGTGAATGATCAAACTAAAGTTAAAATTAAACAAAAATTTACTTATTTTAAATCATGTCTGAATATATAATAACAAAATAATAATTAAATAATAACAAATAACCACTTGATAACTACTAGAAACAAGTGAATCGTAAGCCACCAGATAACGAACTCAGAAGTATTAACTTGACAGAGCATGGAAGTAAACATTTCCAAGGATTACATACGTAAAAAAACAGGAGGTAATTTCATCCATGCTCTCTGTTACGATCAGCAATCAATAGATGGCGCTAACATCATAAATAATAAGAGGTGTATAATTAGAAAGGCTACATAATAATAGGAGGGTTATTATAATATATATATATATATATATATATATATATATATATATATATATATATACATATATATATATATATATATATATATATATATATATATATATATATATATGTATATATATATATATATATATATATATATATATATATATATATATATATATATATATATATATATATATATATATATATATATATATATATATATGCATAAGTCAAATAATATAATCTAACATGAAGAGAGCGTGTAACAAAAACCATCTATTGGGTAAATTGCTCAATATTTTTTAATCTCTTTTGAGTTACTAAATATTTACAGATTAATATCTTTCAATCTATTCTGAAGTAAAAGAGAGAAAAGTAAATTTTTGTCATAAAAGTTGTGGTGGCTATAGCCAGTCTCAAATTCCGCCTCACCTTAATTCTACGCCCCTGTAATCTTTAACGAAGTGATCAGCTTTCTGAAATACCATGTCTTAGCTACAATAGTTATAGGATGTTTTTTTTTTTTTTTAGAAAACCTGTATGTAATGATTGAATATGGTATGAAAAAACTCACGCAATTTATTTGTAATATTGTACATAGAAGGATTAAAAAAAAATTGCAATATCATAATTTTGTAAATATACTAAAGATCTTGCATTCCGTAAAACCCTACCCAAAAAGCTGTTATTTACTTCGGACTTTCGGAAAATAAAATTTATCAGGAGTTTCTTCAACAGATATATCAAGACTTTATTATTTCAAAATAACAAGAAAATATCATAATGACCTTCTTTACATTAGGTTTGAAATTAGAGGATAAATAGGATGCTGTATGTATGCATAAAGTAATAAAATATATACTACAAAAAAACATGTATATATATATATATATATATATATATATATATATATATATATATATATATATATATATGTGTGTGTGTGTGTGTGTATATATATATATATATATATATATATATATATATATATATATATATATATATATATATATATATATATATAATATATATATATATATATATATATATATATATATATATATATATATATATATATATATATATATGTGTGTGTGTGTGTGTGTGTGTGTGTACACACACACACACACACACACACACACACACACATATATATGTATATATATATATATATATATATATATATATATATATATATATATATATATATATATATATATATATCTTCCCTGTATGAACTACAGTGACATACCGAAAAATATCGCCACAGATGAAAACCAAGAGAAATTCGATGTAATAATTTGTGGCTAATAATAAACGAAACAGTATAAAAGCTTTTGTCCTTACTTAGTAAAGATAAAGAATAACGATGCAAAATCATAACAATGACATGTAGATCTACGATTAATGCCAGCTATATACAAAATAGAACCACGTCTAAAAATAACAGAGCTAGCCGTTTTGACGAATATTGATGACGCCTCAAGGTATCCACAATTAAAGGTTTGATATAGCTCATAAGGTTAGTTAACTAGATAAGGATGGAAAGCCTATCGATTTTAGCAGTTGAGAAACCCTTGATAAACCTCAGGGGGATTGATAAGCAGCCAATAATAAATGATATAATGGATGAACAGTTAGACTTGCATATCTAGTTCATTAATGTCAGACTAGCCACCTCATTTGAACTGCATTCAGTATTAGTTCAGGGGCCTGAGAAAGAGGCGTCTCTTGGAGCTGGTGGAACTTGTCCTGATATCCTGTAAAACTATAGGAAAGGTTATCCTCATATAAAAAAGTATGGTTTGATTATAAAAATTGTTAATTTGTTTCAATATTTTTGTTTGTGAAGATATTTTCTGTGTGCATGTTTAAATTTGCGTGTTTGATTTTTTTACTGTATTAGAATATATGGGCATAGGTATCTGTGAGTGTTCTGATTTGGAGTCCAATGTCGGTAGAAGGAGGAAGTCAAAAAGGTGTGAATGAGTAAGAGCTGGTGTAGACTAAGCAGTACACTTATGAAAGGCAGTGTAAACTGGTTTATAGAGAAATTCTACTGGTATCTGGAACTTCAAAATGACAGTGACCGATTCTCATAATTGGGCAGTAGGGAATGACAAGTGCCAGCCTTTGTAAGAAAGGGTCCGTTAGTTCCAAAATTACGCCAATAAGAAGAGATTAGTGAATGGGGAGGCAAACCATCACAGGCGATGGTCTACTTACACTTTTTTAACCATCATCATTCTGGCAAACACAACTGGGGGCAAGGATCGCCATCCAGAAGCAGTTGAGGTTATTGGTTGTGTTACGGGTATGTTGGTGTGGTAGGTGGGTGGGGAATAGCTTCGTCGATGCTCAGTCATGTCACGAGGTGGGTGTTCATGTCCTAAACCTTTTGCCTCAGCTTCAGTGGGCGTTTAATAGTTGTCCTCTTTGTCAGGAGTGGAAATGTTGGTGGAGTTCTTAACAACGGGGAAGTGGCTGTCTTTAAGGCTGACGATGCACGTCATCAGTTCTTTCATGGGTAAGATTTTGACATAAGAGGGGCTAGTCGTAGATTCCAACAGGTGTTATACCCAAGAGGTTTCATATCTTCCCATAATGAGTCCACAAATTTCCTCTTAGGCTTTCATCTCCTTTTACGGAATGGCTCCATGCTTAACATCCTTCTTTGATATAATCTTCTTCCATTCTCTTCCTTTGCTTTCTTTTCAAACTGGTTGTCACCTGCAGTTCCTCTAGTGAATCTATTTCTGATAATATCCTTCTTCATTAGCTCCAGTGAGAACCTCATTTTCCTTCTTATAACTTCGATCTCGTTTCTTGCCTCTTGATTATAGACACAGTCGCCAAACCATGGAGTATAACCTATCGTACAAAATACCTTATAGGCCTTCCTTTCAGACTTGCTGATATCTTTTTGATGCATGTCACACCTGATACTCTTCTCCGTAAATTATAACCTTCTTGAATTCTCATCCTCACAGCCCCATTACATCCACTATGCAAAGTTGATCCAAAATATTTAAATTAATATACCTTTTTTTCCGTTTTATAGCTTCCAATCCTACTGTATACTTGCCCTTCTCCTCATTTACAGTAATATAATTTGTCTTACTTCAACTGATTTCAATACCCTCTCTCTGAAGCAGGCCTCAAAATTTCAAGATTTGTTTTAATCTCCCCATTACTCTTTCTGCATACCATTATATTATTTGCAAATAGCAAAGACCATAAGGACTCTTACCTGATGCCATCAGTCAATCTGTCCATTATAACGCAAACAGGAAAACGTGCAGTCCCACTTAAACATCAAACCACTCCGTTGTCCCTACAGCACATGTTTCAGCAGTTGGATGACTCTCATAAATATTTTACACTACCCACACATACCTCTCCTCCATTTCCGAACTTCTTATGCAATACAGCAATTATTCATGTGTTGCAACCTGTTCTAAGCTATTTCTAGATCAAAAAAAGCTAACAAAATTATTTCTGTCCTTGATTTTTTTTTCTTTAGATAATTACACACACATGCTGAAGGTAAGAGAGGTTATTGATGTTTAATTTTGGAAATTATAAAAGTTTTGTTTACCCGTTGAATGTCAAAGTTATGCATTTACAATAAAACAAGTTTCAACACTACCCATTCCGACTGTCCTCAAGCCATACATGAGTTAGTACATTATTCATAGATACTGTTGGCATATTATCTGGCTTAATTTCATTGGCATGCAGATATTTAAATTTTGCCATGTTTCGTTTTTTTTTTTTTCAGAAAATGGCCGGCTAAGATGGTTGATACGACCCCCTCCCCCCTTCATGTTAGACCCCTAATTAAGGTAAAGAATCACGATAAAATAAGAGTATAATCTATCACGAGACAAAGCAATTAGTACCCATTTCTAAGGTCCTCAGGTAATCAGTGATCTCTGATGTAAGGTTAAAGGCCAATTTAGTCGCTTAATTTTTTTTATGATTATGCCTAGACTAACTAAGATGCAGGAAAGGGGATTTTACCCTCATGCTCCTCTCCTGAAGTATTATTTTACCTTGAAAGATAAATTTGAAATTTTTCCTCAGATCAAGGCATGGGTATGGTTCTCCTCTTGGCACTGTGTGCAACCAATGGAGACGGTGACCCAAAATGATAAAGGTTCTAAATGTTTTTCGTGTTATGTGCGATTTTTGGACAAGAGGTTCTCATCTCTTCGTTAGGACTTACTAAATTATTCCATTATAACACATTTGCCACAATCTAGCACTATTAGATTTATAAGATTTGCTCAGTACTGGCGTGCCGAACTATGCCAGGTCCGTCACGATCGGCCCAGTCATTTTACCTCCAAATTTGAAAATGCTTGAACCCACTCACCTATATTTTCACAAACCTCTTAGTCTTAACTTTCACATGCTTTGTTTTCCTCCAATTCTGGATTAATATTCACATAGTAAATATGGCATCAGATGTGCTCCTGTCAAGCAAGAAATCATACT
The DNA here is from genome assembly GCF_036898095.1 of Palaemon carinicauda. NCBI lineage: Eukaryota > Metazoa > Arthropoda > Malacostraca > Decapoda > Palaemonidae > Palaemon > Palaemon carinicauda. The sequence goes on along the minus strand of NC_090726.1, from coordinate 76,083,198 downwards.
GCTGACCAAGGATTGTTAACTGTGTCCTTAGTGTAGCTTCCACTATTCATTCCCAGATCTACATTCTATAAAACTCTGATGCTATATTCCACAGTAGTTTGTGTAACCCTGAGTACATCCCTTTTTCTTATAGATAGGCACCTGGCTACTTCTCCAATGTTCAAGTATTCTCTTCCCTGCTTATATTCAGTTGAACAACCATGTTAGGAGCAATGCTGCTTCATATCTCAAACAACTTCTCCAACTCTAGACGGATATCATAAAGGTTCACCGCCTGTTCCTTTTTTATTCTCTTTAATATATTTATTAGTCTCACTTATCATAATTACTTCACTATAAGTTAACAGAAAGAGCTTCCACCTGTAAATCTCCTTTTGTATTCTCTACATTCATGAGATCTTAGTATTCTTTCCTTTTATTTAAAATGCTCCTCTATTCTGGTATAACTCTCATGCTCAATTATCTCTGCTAGGACGATCGTTACAATTTTCCTTCGCCATCTTTTGTATCTAGTCCTTCCTATTTATCATGAAACGTTTTACAACTTGTTTTACTACTGCCCTTTTAACTTCTTCCCGTATCACGTTGAATTTATCTTTACTCGTGATATATATTTTCTTAGACCATTTATGCGTTCCCGTTCCCTTTCTTTTTTTATATATCCTTGAACCTCTTAATTCTAACAGTATGTTTCTTTGTTATTCTTTGATATTTTTGATGAAATATAAAACACCTGACTTCCAGTATCTTTCATTATTCTTGTTGTTGTTTCAGTTATCTGGAAGTGTTTTAGTTAAAATTGGTTTGCTATTTTCACCTCTATAGTTTTATGAATTTTCTTTAATAAACAATAATTATTGTATATAATATGTAGGAATATAATTTGTGTTAATGTGTCAATACTAATTAAATTAATGGAGTGTTCTAGACATTACGCCATTTAAGCAATCATTACTATGTCAAGGAATCATTTTTGCATTATACAAGAATAGTTCTGCTGATGTTGCTCGAAATTGCCCGAATGATCTGCTTGGTATATAGAGAGAAATGTTGGCTTGATTATACAAGAATGCTGTTGTTTCTTGATATATATGTTCACTTTATCATTTATTTCTCCAAGAGAGAGAGAGAGAGAGAGAGAGAGAGAGAGAGAGAGAGAGAGAGAGAGAGAGAGAGAGAGAGAGAAGCCTGCATGCTATTATGCCTTCAGGTTTCTTACACCTGCACCGTTCATAAAAAAGTAAACGTGACAGTAACGAAGATTGCTTTATAGTATGATTTCTAGTATGTCCTATAGAGTTATGCTTGAGAGGGAAAATGTTTGGGGTATCTCAGGTAATGCTCTCTCTCTCTCTCTCTCTCTCTCTCTCTCTCTCTCTCTCTCTCTCTCTCTCTCTCTCTCTCTCTCTCTCTCTCTCATACCTATATTATTGTGTCATTGTTAAGTAACAGAATTATCTCGATGTTGGTCACTGTTTTTTTATTTTTTATTATTATTTGTCATAAAGATTCACTGGATTATGTAATAGCACTTGTTTCACGAAAGAGCATCTTCATTTTGTGAAAAGTATACTCTTATCTGATCTACAATTTATGTCATGTTATAATGATAACATGTGTTCTCAATCAAAGACCTCATATTTTTTTCTGTAATTTTCATGTTGACCTATGTCATTTCAAGTATTTTATCACATTTTAGAGTATTCAAGGTTATTACATGTTTTTTTTGCGTTCACATTCTCTTTTCTTGTTAACAATATTTTTTTCCAATGTCCATCAGTAGAGATGATTAGAAACTTTCCTTTTCTAAATTTTATGCTCAATTCTCACCAATGTAGGAGGATCTATCTATGGTCCGATATTAACATGTGACATTATCTAATATCAAGGTCCTATTTTATTACCAAGATTCTCCAGAAAGGGAGGATCCATCGAAGGTCCGTATTGGCATGTTTAATTTTCTTTATAAAGAAGTGTCTCTTTTATGATTAGCTCTCTCAAGAAATGGATGATCTATTAAGGATCCGTCATTAACATGTGTCATTTTTTAAAATCAATGTATCTTTTTTTTTTTTTTGGATAAATTTTATCCAAAAAGAGGGGTCTATTCATGTTCCATCCTTGACATGGCGTAATTTTTCAAAATCATGGTTCTTTTTCACGATCAACTCTATCCAGAAAGGGAGAATCCATTTATGGTCCATTATTGGCATATGTCATTTTAAAAAATCAATGTTATTATTATGATTAACTCTGCAGAAAGCGTAAAACTATCTGGAGTCCATCATTTTCCCAGTCCTTTTTTTTTTTCAAACTGAGGTCCTATTTTAAAAGTAGGTCCAGAAAAAGAGGATCTATCAAGGGTTTGTAACTGGTATTTGTCATGTTAAAATATCAAAGTACTTTTTTATGATCAGCTCTCTATAAAAAAGGAGGATCTATCTAGGCTCAGTCATAAGTATGTGCATTTGTTCAAAATCATGGACTTTTTATATGATCAACTCTCTTCAAAAACGAAGAATCTATTTAGGGTCCGAGACTTGCATGTCATTTCTTTTTTTTTCTGTTTTTTTTTTCTTCTTTTTTTAAATCAAGGTACTTCTTATGACAAAATCTCTCCAGAGAGGCAAGATTTATTTAGGCTCCGGAATTGGAATGTTCAATGCTTCAAACCCATTGTCCTTTTTTTTTTTTTTATAATTTCCCTCCACAAAGGGAGAATCTCTATATGCTCCAATATTGGCACGTTTTTTTTTCGTTTTTTTCGTATTTTGCATGTATCACTTTTTAAAATTAATGTAATTATCTATGATTTGATTTCTCAAAAAAGGGAGGATCTATCTGATGTCCGAGCTTGGCATGGGCCTCTTATTTTTTTTAAATCAATTTCCTGTAAATGATCTATTCTAGAGAAAGGGTAGATCTATATAAGGTCCATTGTAGGTACGTGCCATTTTCTAAACCAATTCCCTGTGTTTATGATGAATTTCTTTCAGAAAAAGAGGATCTATATAGGGTCCCTTATTTGCAGATGTCATTTTTCAAAAATCAAGGTACTTTATTATGATCAACTCTTCCCAGTAAGGGAGGATCTAGCTAGATCCGTCATTAGCATGTATAATTTCTTAAAATCAAGGTATTTTTCTGTGGTCAACTCTCTCCAGCTACTGAAGATCTATAAAGGCACTCCATTGGCATATTGGCATGTGTCATTTGCAAGAACCAAGGTCCTTTTTTTATGAACAACTCTCTCCAGAAAGGGAGGATCTATCTTGATCCAGCATTAGCTTGTATAATTTCTTCAAATCAAACTGATTTTTTATACTCAACTCTCTCCAGAAAGGGGGGATCTATCGAGACCCCGTCATTGGCATATGCAATTTTTCATAATCATTGTCTTTTTTCATGATCCAGTCTCCCCTGAAAGGGAGGATTCATCTAGGGTCTATCCTTTACATGTGTTTTTTTTTCTCCTAAAATCAAGGTCGTTTTTTATAGTAAACTCTCTCCAGAAAGGGATAATCTATCCAGGATTGGCACATTTTATTATCTAGTTTCTACGGAAAGGGAGAATCTATCTCAGGTCTGTCACTGGCATGTGCCATTTTTTAAAATAAAAGTAATGTTTCAAGATTAATTTTATCTCAAAGAGATGATCTATCTAAGGTTCACTACTGGCATATGTAATTTTGTTTGAATCAAAGTACTTGGTTTCATTGTCACGTGTCATTTTTTTTTTTTAAATGAAAGTCCTTTTTGAATCAACTGTTTCCAGAAAAAGAGGTTCTTTTCATGGTCTGTTATTGGCATGTACGAATAGTTAAAATCATCGTCTTTTTATTATCAACTCTTCAGAAAGGGAGGATCTATTTAAGCTCCGTCATTGGTATGTGCCATTTATTTTTTTAAATCTACTTCCTTTTTATGAACAACTCTCTCATGAAACGGGTTGTCTATCTAAAGTCCATTATTGCCATATGCCCTTTTTTAATATCATGTTATCTATTAATGATCAACTCTTTCCAGAAAGGGATTTTGTATCTAGTGTCCGTCATTGGCATTTTTTAAATCAAATTCCATCATATGATCTGTCTACAGAAAGGAAGAATCTATCTAGGTTTCGTCAATGACCTGTGTCTTTTTCTAATATCCAGGCCCTTTTCTATGATCAAACTCTTTCAAGAAGGGGAAAATACATCTAGGGTCCATCATTAGCATGTGCCTTTTTTTTTTTTCTTTTAAATCAAGGTACTTTATTACGATCTACTTTCCCCAGAAAAGGTGGATATATCTATTCTCAGTAATGTGCATCTGTCATTTCTTAAAATTAAGTTATTTTTTTATATGATCAACTCTTGGCAGAAAGGCAGCATATATTTAGGGTCCATCATTGGCATGGTATTTTTTCCCCTTAAATCAAGGTTCTCTTTATGATCAACTTTCTCCACAAAGGGGGAATCTATATAGGGTCTGTCATTGGCATGTATCATTTTTATAACGAAGACCCTTTAATTTGATTAAAAATCTGCAAAAAAAATTATAAATAAATAAATAAAAAAAGATTCGCTCTATGGTTCGTCATGTGTAATTTTTTAAAATCAATGCATCTTTTTTTTTTTTTTTTTTTTTGGATAAATTTTATCCAAAAAGAGGGATCTATCTATGTTCCATCCTTTGCATGGCGTAATTTTTCAAAATCATGGTTCTTTTTCATGATCAACTCTATCCAGAAAAGGAGAATCCATTTAGGGTCCATTATTGGCATATGTCATTTTAAAAAATCAAGGTCATTAATAGGATTAACTCTGCAGAAAGTGTAAAACTATCTGGAGTCCATCATTTTCCTAGTCTTTTTTTTTTCAAACTAAGGTCCTATTTAAAAAGTATATCCAGAAAGAGAGGATCTATCAAGGGTTTGTCATTGGTATTTGTCATGTTAAAATATCAAAGTACTTTTTTATGATCAGGTCTCTTTAAAAAAGGAGGATCTATCTAGGCTCAGTCATAAGTATGTGCAATTGTTCAAAATCATGGATCTTTTATATGATCAAATATCTTCAAAAACGAAGAATCTATTTAGGGTCCGGGACTTGCATGTCATTTTTTTTTTTTTTTTTCTTTTTTTTTTTTAATCAAGGTACTTCTTATGACAAAATCTCTCCAGAGAGGCAAGATTTATCTAGGCTCCGGAATTGGAATGTTCAATGCTTCAAACCCATTGTCCTTTTTTTTTTTTTTTTTTTGATAATTTCCCTCCACAAAGGGAGAATCTCTATATGCTTTAATATTGGTCCCCCCCCCTTTTTTTTTTTTCGTCTTTTGCATGTATCACTTTTTGGAATTAATGTAATTTTCTATGATTTGATTTCTCAAAAAAGGGAGGATCTATCTGGTGTCCGAACTTGGCACGGGCCTCTTATTTTGAAATCAATCTCCTGTAAATGATATATTCTAGAGAAAGGGGAGATCTATATAGGGTCCATTGTAGGTACATGCCATTTTCTAAACCAAGAACCTGTGTTTATGATGAATTTCTTTCAGAAAGGGAGGATCTATGTAGGGTTCCTTATTTGCAGATGTCAGTTTTCAAAAATCAAGGTACTTTATTATGATCAACTCTTCCCAGTAAGGGAGGATCTACCTAGATCCGCCATTAGCATGTATAATTTCTTAAAATCAAGGTATTTTTCTGTGGTCAACTCTCTCCAGCTACTGAGGATCTATATAGGCACTACATTGGCATGTGTCATTTGCAAGAACCAAGGTCCTTTTTTTATGAACAACTCTCTCCAGAAAGGGAGTATCTATCTTGATCCAGCATTAGCTTGTATAATTTCTTCAAATCAAACTGATTTTTTATACTCAACTCTCTCCAGTGAGGGAAGATCTATCGAGACCCCGTCATTGGCATATGCAATTTTTCATAATCATTGTCTCTTTTTTCATGATCCAGTCTCCCCTGAAAAGGGAGGATTCATCTAGGGTCTATCCTTTACGTGTGTTTTTTTTTTTCTCCTAAAATCAAATGTCGTTTTTTATAGTAAACTCTCTCCAGAAAGGGATAATCTATCCAGGATCTGTTATTGGCACATTTTATGATCTAGTTTCTACGGAAAGGGAGAATCTATCTCAGGTCTGTCACTGGCATGTGCCATTTTTAAAAATAAAAGTAATGTTTCAAGATTAATTTTATCTCAAAGAGATGATCTATCTAAGGTTCACTACTGGCATATGTAATTTTGTTTGAATCAAAGTACTTGGTTTCATTGTCACGTGTCATTTTTTTTTCTTTAAATGAAAGTCCTCTTTGAATCAACTGTTTCCAGAAAAAGAGGTTCTTTTCATGGTCCGTTATTGGCATGTGCAAATAGTTAAAATCATCGTCTTTTTATTATCAACTCTTCAGAAAGGGAGGATCTATTTAAGCTCCGTCATTGGTATGTGCCATTTATTTTTTTAAATCTATTTCCTTTTTATGAACAACTCTCTCATGAAACGGGTTGTCTATCTAAAGTCCATTATTGCCATATGCCCTTTTTTAATATCATGTTATCTATTAATGATCAACTCTTTCCAGAAAGGGATTTTGTATCTAGTGTCCGTCATTGGCATTTTTTAAATCAAATTCCATCATATGATCTGTCTACAGAAAGGAAGAATCTATCTAGGTTTCGTCAATGACCTGTGTCTTTTTCTAATATCCAGGCCCTTTTCTATGATCAAACTCTTTCAAGAAG
>NC_090726.1:76061461-76071461 GCF_036898095.1 Palaemon carinicauda | reverse complement strand
GAGTAGCCTTTCCTCCATGCTATCTCTCTCTCTAGCTAGCATACTAGATATGCCGGCAAGACCTAGTTATTCCGGCAGCATGCCGGCTGAACTTCAGTATATGTTATACAAGTACCCAGTATATCTAGAGTATAGAATATATTACAGATAGAAAATTACTATATATTTCATACCAGTAGTTATTTCCAATATATCTTGGATATCCAACACAGGCATTTGCTGAATCCAATCCCATATTGAATAAGTATGATTTTTTCAATATCCTGATTAGAAATCAGTATGCGGGTTACCCTACAATATTAAATAACTTCAAGGCAGAAGTGATACACTCCTAACCCTTAAAGGGTAGAGCCTTTATCCTCGAGTCTCCCTGATCAGGAAACTCTATATTTTTATATTGTAAGGAAGGCTACAGTACATAGGCTGAGTGGGATATACAAATATATGTCTTTAATTTCCCTAGTCCAACTGGCTTCATGCTAGATGGACCGTACTGTCATATGCTACTATGAAGGCAGCATAATGACTAGACTACAATACATGATGTAGAGTAGCCAGTAAATTGCAGTATAGACTAACTGCAAATAGAAAACTACAGTACCATTATACAGTAGTAATTTCTAACATACCTTGGGTACCGTTGTACGAGCATTCCGCTGGTACCGCTCATATATTGAATGAATAGTTTTCTTCAATATTCTGATTGAGAATCAGTCATCCTGACCCTACAGTATTAACATTATTTTCGGACAGTGAATTGGTATTTCTCTACCCCTAGGGGTAAGAGCCCTTCTACTGGGAGTTACTCAATTGAGGAACCTCCATGTAGTTAATACTGAGGGGAGGTAAGAGCATTTGGTTGCAGGGGTACACAAGTATGTATCTCACTACTATCCCTTTATAGGTTACTATCCTAAGCTATTTTGTTGTAGATGACCTTTGCATGTTGGTTATCAGGGAGATAATCCTTTGTATACTCATTTGGTTTTCCTTTCTTTACAGGAAGAACACCAGATACCTTTTGCTGCAGTCCTCTGCAAGGCCAAGAGTAAGTATTTTTACGGTCATAATACATGCAGGTTGCATGCCCCTGCAATATTATTTCCGGATCCCTAAATTATTGGAACCCACAGGTTTGTAATATATGTCGGACATTAATGTCTGAAGGTTTTGAAAATCCCAAGTCTTCGGAGACTAGGGATACAGCTCAATACAAATTACGCAACTGAGTGAGAAGCTTCCAAAAAATCTCTCCGGGACCTTTCCTACCTAATCATAAGATGAGTAAACTACTATTTCCGAAAGCAAGCAAGGAAATAGTAGTGCCTCAAGAGCCAACTACATCCCCTGACGACCAAAAAACCTTTGAGATTGAGGGCAAGAAGTGCCCCAAGGTAGAAGAGAAAAATGTCGTGTCGGAATTTCCTCCGCCTATGCTGGCTATAGACCCCTCAATGTTGACATCTTCGTCTTCTACTCCTGTATTGAATGAAATGGTATAATTATGTATCCAACTGAAGATTCACACAGAGAGCTTTCGTAAACAAAACGAAAAGCAGGAAGAAAAACTCAAGATAGAGCCTCACAAAGCTTCTCTTGTCGCTTCCCAGGGGTCAGTCAAACGACCCATGGATCAAGACCTACCAACATGCTCCAAAACCAATCCCTGGAGGTTTCGGGAGCAGATGCCGATTTTAAATGGCAATCTCTACATCTCAGAGAAAATGGGTTATGTTCCTTTAGACAAAATTCAATTTTGGCCAAGCATTGATGCTTTCCCTAATTGTTGGGTTCGACTGAAGTACGAACCAAAGTCAAGGAAAGGAACAGAACCAAAGGAGGTCATAATTCTCGACCATAATAAGACACAGACTATCCTCTTAGGTAGTCTGAAAAAGGCGGGTTAATCAGAGTCGAAGGTATTCTCACTGAATAATAGACACCCTTCCTTTTTTGCCCGTTCTTCACTCTCATTCCCCTTTACGGGGAAAGCATTTATATCTGTTGCTAAATCGGTGGAGGCGGGTAAGCCATGTCCCACACTCGAAGAGTGCAAGCCTCTGTCACCACCTTTTTCGGACAGGAAAAGGATTGGAAAGAAGTCCATTTGACTTTTTCAGTAGGAAAATTAGACGCGGATGTCGCAAGTCGACAATTTAATGTATATCTCCTTAAATTATCTGAGTTGCTCTTGCATAATGAACAAGAGACAAAGGAGAGACTTGTGACCTCCCTTTCTCTACAAAATTACATAGAGTTGTGTTCAACCTACGAAAATACCCCAGACATTCTCACGGTCATAGCCAAAATGCATATGGCTACCTTAGTGAAGGACCTTTACGCCTTTATGAAGGCTAGGAGAGCTTGTAGAGAGTTTGTGTTCGCTGCTGCAACAATGAAACACGAAACGAGGAAGCTAATATCTTCCAACATCTGGGGTAAAGACCTCTTCCCACACGAGGTAATTAAGAAAGTAATTAAGAACGTCACCATGAAGAACATAAGTCTTCTCTAAAAATGGGGCATCCTTTCAAAGAGAAAATCTTCCATGGTTGTGGGTCCCCAACCTAAAAAAAAGATCGAAAATGCTGGAAATATCCGGGCTGCTCAACAACATCCCACTATTCCAGTGACCATGATGCCACAGGCAGATGGTCAAAAGTCTAAACCTACTGACTATTCGAAGCATGAAGACGGTTCGGCTAGGAGGAAAATTCCTTTAGGATCGCAGGACCTTCGATCCTTCGGTCCAAAACCTATTCAAGATGAGCCCTTGATGGGAAACAGAAATGTTCCCACCATCATTTCCTTACCTTCTCCTACAATTCAAAATCCTCCTGGAGGAGTATACCTCAGAGCAATAGAGCATACAGGTGGTAAGAAAACTATAGCCCGTCGAGTTCCAGGGAAGGCTGTTTTGTGTTCACGAGAAGGAGTAAAAAAATCTCTGAGTCATTTTGAACTTGTCGCCACTCAACAAGTTCATAGGAAACATCAAGTTCTGAATGTTAATCCTTCCGAACATATGGACCTTGTCCCAAATAGGGGTGTTTGTAGTCTTGACAGACCTGAAAGGTGTCCTGCGGAACCTTCCAGTCAACCACCCCCCTTCCTCCAATCTAGAATTCAAGTTACAGATAGTAACATTCATCCTAGGAAAGATACGTGTCGGACTCACAGTCCTGAGTATCTTCAGAGGATTGGCAAACTTAGTCACTTCAAAGTCAAGCCTAGAACTGGTTCAGGCATTTAAATACCTAAACGAGAGGCTGGGGTGGGCAGCACCCGAAGTGGCTAGCCAATGTGCATTCAAGGAAATGATCCGGTTCCCGGGACATCACGGGTGCAAGAAAAGCTTCTAGAAGTCTCGACTTTCTCCAGCTCAAGGGTCTCAATGGCTGAAAAACCATTGAAGCCCACAGTCACATCAACTCTCCTTTCCCTTGGGAATATAAAAGGAGCTCATGAGGTCTGTCAAGAGACTCAGATAATCAGTCAGATTTCCAAGACGCCAACAGGGACGAGAGCTAAACTTTCCCCAGTTCGCAATAGTGACAGACCTAGTGCAAAGAGCACAGCGGAAAAATGCGTTAAGAGCCTGGAGAAAATACACATCAAACGCTTGAAGAGTTAAAAAAAGACTGATATCGGTCCCTCTATAATCGCTTCTCTAACAAAAATTAAAGCACGGAAGTCCCAAGATTCTGCTGGTCCTATCATGAGTGGGGAAGCCCCCTCCAGACAGATCAGACTTCCTACGACTGATCGGGGACACCGAAGCGATAATAAGACGTCACAATTGAACGTCTCATACAGTGTAGGTGAAGTTACCCATCCCTTTCTTAAAGGGATGGCACCTGCCAGCAGTTCATTTAAAACTGATCCACAAGGTAACAGTGAATGCTCTATTTCGGTCCAAGCCGATAGAGTTGAAATGGTCCATGAACGCAGACCTATTTCCTCCCAGATGGGAACAATTCCCGGAACTGCAATTCGACCTCTTCGTCACGAGCGTCTTCAAGAAACTACCTCGATATGTAGCCCCATATGAGGATCCTCTAGTGGGGCTTATAGACGAAGTTGAAGATGAGGTTCGTCCTAGCTCTGATCCTAGGTTTATTTCCGAAGGTTCTGAAATTAACTGCCTTCGTTTTATCATAGAGAACTCAAACCCTTCATTTCATGATATTCTTACTCTAGCGGTTAGAAAAAGATTTGGGATCTCAAAAGGCAATCTAGAATTCTTAGAAGAATACAAGGCTAAGTCAATATAAGTCTTCCTGGAAAAAGTGGGTTGCGTTTGTGAAAGTGTAAGGACCGAAAGAGATTTCAATGAACTTCTGTCTGTCCTTCTTTGTCCACCTTCATAGCCAAGGTCTGGCGGCCAATACGATAAATACGTGCAAGTCAGCCTTGACTAAGCCTCTCCTATATGCTTCTCAAGTGGATCTGGCAAATGAAATCTTTAATAATATTCCAAAGGCATGCGCTAGGCTTAGGCCCACAGTACCACCAAAGCCCATCTCTCGGTCTTTGGACAAGGTCCTACATTATGCCTCATCTGTGAACAATGAAGATTGTTCTCTTAAGGATCTAACCCATAGGTTATTTTTCTATTTGCTATAGCCTCTGGGACTAGAGTTAGTGAAATAGTGGCCCTATCCAGAGATGAGGGTCACATTCTGTTCACGGAAGTGGGAGAACTGAATCTCTTTCCTGATCCATCCTTTCTCGCTAAGAATGAGCTACCCACTAAGAGATGGGGTCCCTGGAGAATCTGCCCTCTGAAGGAAGATGTCTCTCTATGTCCTGTAGAGTGTCTGAAGGTCTATCTTCGTAGAACTTCAGACTTCAGGGGAGGACAGCTCTTCAAAGGAGAAACTTCTGGATCAAATTTATCCCTGAAACAACTAAGGGTGAAGCTCACCTACTTTATTCGTAGAGCGGATCCGGACAGCACTCCCGCAGGTCATGATCCGAGAAAGATTGCTTCATCATTGAACTTCTTTCAGTATATGGACTTTGAGCGTCTTCGTTCATACACTGGATGGAAATCATCCAGAGTGTTTTAAAAACACTATGCAAAACAAGTGCATGAACTGAAACACTTCGTTGTGGCGGCAGGTAGTGTATTAAAACCTGCCCCCTAATTACTGTGGTAAACAGTTAATAGCTTGGGACCTCACATGTCCTTGCACATGTACTGGGTGAGAATCATCCAGAGTGTTCTACAAACACTACGCTAAGCAAGTCCTTGATCTGAATCAGTATGTGGTGACGTCAGGTAGACTATTTAACCTGCCTTCTATTTCTACGATGAACAGCTAATTGACTGGGACTGTCAATTAAAGGGAGAAGCGGTCACCCTTCTTAGGTGTGACCTCTCTTGATTAAGTGTTACCATGGTGACACTAGCTCTGTTCAAAATCCCAGGTGTGGAATTATACAGATAGCACTAGTACTGGTGTATGTAGTACAGAGTGCAGATAGAAATAACCAGTACAGGAATTATGAAGAAAAATTGTTTTATAAATTTTCTTCAGTCTGAGAGTGGCACTCATCATTTCTTCCTTTTAAGAAAGAAATATAGTCTCTGTACTCTGCAGAATTTAATAGATGAGATCTCAAAGAGAGATATGAAAATTATAATTGGTGACTTCAATGCTAAAGTTGAAAGGAGTTCTCTTGTTTTAGGGTACACTCGGGCACACTATTCTGTTTAATTCCTCGCCCTCTTGTTCTATTAAAGTTTTTTTTTTTCATAGTTTATATGGGAATTAACTATTTCAATGCTGTTACTGTTCATAAAATATATTTTGTTTTATTTTTTTCCTTACTAGGCTATTTTCCCTGCTTGTGCCCCTGGGCTTATAACATCTTGCTTTTCCATCTAGTTTTGTAGTTTAGTAAATAATAATAATAATAATAATAATAATAATAATAATAATAAATATTATTATTATTATTATTATTATTATTATTATTATTATGATGATGATGATGATGATGATAATCAAGGTATAGAGAATCTGATTGGTGTTAAGGGTCTTGGAGAAGTTTCAAATAGAAATACCGTAGAGCAAATTCGAATTAGGTTTTGTTTAACCAACAATCTTCTTGTTGTAGGTACTCTTTTCCAAAAACAAGGACATCCACAAGCATACATAAACTTCGTCATGCAACAATTACAAAAATGAGATAGATCGCATTGCCATTAATAAAGAGTGAATGCGGATTCTGAAAAATTTAAGAAGCTTCAGAGGTGCAGATCTTGGTAGTGATACCCAGCTCGCCAGTGCCACACTGAAACTAAAATTGAAAGCACTCATTAAAAATGTAGATTGAATACCTAGGTTTTATACATCTAAGCGTCTAGATGATGAGCACAGAGAAACATTTGCTCTTTAATGTTGGAAGTGTTTTGCAGTTTTAGGGACCCTAGAAAACGAAGAGCAGAGAATTAATGAAGAATAGTGTGAAATTCAGGACATAAATCAGTCAGTTGGTAGTGAAGTTTGGGACATGCAAATAAAAGAAGAAAACATGGCTGTCAAATGATACTTGGTATACTATAAAAGAGGGCACTAAGACAGATATTGATTGTTGAAAGCTTCCGAGGAATTAATGAAAATTACAAGGTAGGCCTAATACAAGCTAAGTATTTCAGTATTGGTGTTGAAGTCAAGAAAAAAGCCAGGACTGGCTAAGAAGAATATTTAGACAGGACAAAAAATGAAGCTGATAGAATGGCTATTGTGTAAGAATTGCTCATAGAAATATTGATGAAATCTCTTCTGGGGTAGAAAATAAATAAATACTCATCAAATAGGGATATGGATCTGCTTATAACAATAAAAGATGAAGGAAGACAACATTAAATAGAACACTTTAGTGAGGTCATGAATAGTAAATATGACGGGAATAATTTGATTGATATACCTGAAGCTGAGGAACACCTCGATGTACTCAGTAATAAAGTCAGTGTGTTTGAAGTCGAAGCTATTATTAAAAAGCTCAAGAGATGGAAAGTCCTGGATACGATAAAGTAACTGGCGAATTGATTTTGCAGAAAATGAAGACTCTCAGAATATTTACAAGATTGTTTGATAAAATGTGGAATGAAGAGGTAAAACCTGATGACTGGGAGCTAGGATTGATGGTGAAAATAGCATAAAAGAAGGAGACCAGACTGATAGCAACAATTACAGAGGTATCCCACTAACATCAGTTGTCCTGAAAATATAAAATATGCTGTTCCTAAATAGACTAGAGAGGACGATTGATGAAAAGCTGAGAGATGAACAAGCAGGATTCTGAAAAGGTAGATGTTGTACTGACCAAATTTTCATTTTCACACATGCAGTACAGCAATGTGTAGAACATAGAAATCCACTTTTGATGGCATTTGCAGACTATGAAAATACCTATGATATGCACCAACCCATTTTATAGAGATTCCTGCATTATTATGTTCTTCTTAAATATGTAAATTTGATCAAGTCTGTACATGAGCATAGCAAGTCCAAGGTTTATGTTAATGGAGTCTTATCATATGAATTTCTAATGAACATTGGAGTACTGAAAGGAATCTGTTGTCACCTATGTTGTGTATCATTCTCATGGATTTTTTAATGCATAGAACAGTCAGAGATTGTGGAGAATGATTGGACTGGATTTATGATAGGAATTTAGCAGATGATGATGTCCTTGTTAGTAGAACACCATATTACTTGCAATACTTACTTACCAGAATGCATGAAATATCACACGAGATTGGGGTGAGGATATACAGAAGGAAGATAGTGATAATGAGAACGGAGTATGTAATGGAAGATGGAATATCATTGGAAGAAGAAAGCATTAATGAAGTGGAATCATTTACGAACTATGACCTCTAATGCAGAGTTTTGGGAATTGGAGTTTAATGGAAGATTCAAAAAAAGCAAATCCGACTATTGTTAGGCTAGGAAAAAAATGGAAATTAAATCCCTTTAAATTATTTATGAAAATCAGGTTATATATAATTTCAGTGAGACCTGTTTAACTGTATGGATATAAGTCGTGGTATGAGAATGAAACAATATCCAACAGATTTTGTAAATTTGAGAACGAATATCTCGGAAAAAAATATTGGAATTAATGGAAGTACAGAATTAAAAATGAAACTATAAGAGTGCATAATGTTGATGAGATCATGGTGAGCGGCCGATAGAGATGCTTCTGGTACGCTTTTCACACTCCCAAAGGGAGATTAATTCATCAAACTTTCAACTGGGCTTCACAAGACACGAGAAGAGTGCGAAGACCCAGACCAACATTGATGGGGACTATGAAGCATGTAGTAGGAGATGATTAGTGAAGAAATATTGATTTAAAAGGTGAAAATAGAGACAGCTTGCGAAATCTAACTGAGGCCCTTTGCGTCAATATGCATAGGAGGATATTATATTCATGATGATGATGATGATGATGCTATATGTATATATATATATATATATACACGTATATATATATATATATATATATAAATATATATATATATATATATAATTTATATATATATATATATATATACGTGTATATATATATATATGTATATATATATATATATATACATATATATATATATATATATATACATATATATATACATATATATATATATATACATATATATATATATATATATATGCAGAAGAACCACAGGGAAAATGAAAATACGGAATATACACTTAAGTCCTGACTAGTTTCGTGTTACTTCCTCAGAGGACTGATTTATTGAGAGAGGTTTCTTACAATTTATAGGGAAAGCAAAAGTACGAACATACATATAGAGATTTAGAGAACAATGACACTCCCTTATCCGCTACCTGGGCTTGACTCAGGTGTTGAGTAGGAGGAGTCCGCAAGCTCGTTAGACACCTGCTAAAAAGGGTCATTTCTAGTGGCGGGTATATTCTTGTTTTCTTCTTATTTCACTTTCAATACATTAACCACTTAATGTAGAATTGAATGTATTGTGAATAATTAACGTCGGTGTGAAATTAATATTTAGACCTAAGCTACCATTCATTAAAGGAAACAATTATTTTATATAGTATGCATAAGTATATTGGCACTATATAGTGTTATGCTAGATATAAGTATTGATATATACATGATTATATGTTTATGATATTAATGTTGTATACATATAAATGTATATATGCATATGTATGTATGTGTATATATGTATATATGTATATATGTATGTGTATATATATGTATATATGTATGTGTATGTATATGTATGTGTATGTGTATGTATTTATGTATATGTATATGTATTTGTATCTGTATGTATGTATATGTATATATATATATATATATATATGTGTGTATGTATATATATGTATATGTATGTATATGTATATATATATATGTATATATATTTGTATGTTTGTGTATGTTTTGCTTATGTATTTATATAGATAAGTCTACCGCATTGACATATAAATAACTGTATTGAAAGTAAAATAAGAAGAAAACAAGAATATACCCGCCACTAGAAATGACCCTTTTTAGCGGGTGTCTAACGAGCTTGCGGACTCCTCCTACTCAACACCCTGAGTCAAGCCCAGGTAGCGGATAAGGGAGTGTCATTGTTCTCTAAATCTCTATATGTATGTTCGTACTTTTGCTTTCCCTATAAATTGTAAGAAACCTCTCTCAATAAATCAGTCCTCTGAGGAAGTAACACGAAACTAGTCAGGACTTAATTGTATATTCCGTATTTTCATTTTCCCTGTGGTTCTTCTGCATCTGAGCATCACGTTTTCCTGTGATTTTTACGCATATATATATATATATATATATGTATATATATATATATAAATATATATATATATATATATATATAAATATATATATATATATATATATATAATTTGTATAAATATATATATATATATATATATATAAATATATATTTATATTCATATATATAATATTTATACAAATA
>NC_090726.1:76033961-76056461 GCF_036898095.1 Palaemon carinicauda | reverse complement strand
ATTAATATAGTTTTAATTCTTTGTAAATGATATTGTTTTACTCAAACGCGTAACTTGCTTTTTCACAATTTGTGTTTATTTTAAGGTAAATCCTTATAGAAAAATCAAATTGGCCTTAGTTAAACCTCGTTTCACAAGGGAGAGATTATCGACAACGTCCAGCACAGCGTGGTTGGCAAAAGCTTTTTTTCTTAAGCAGGAGACGGTTGGTATTGGTATGTCGAATAATTCAATCTCTATTTCAGCAAAACGAGCAAGAATACTCGAAACAGCTAAGATAGAGTTGTGCATCCTCTTTAATGAAAAGGATTCGGATTAATATTTTGTTTGTTTTTTGAGAGAAAAGCAAAAATATATGTGGCATGTATGTTGTTAGGTGCTCTCTGTGGCAGGAATCAGAAGATCTATGCTTTCATTCCTGAGGTTACATTACACCTGATAATCATGAATCCTTGAAAAAAATATTTTGTAGGCCTATAAACTAGCCAAGATGCCTATATACTGAAGTTTAAGAGTATGACAAAACAAGAGTACAATGTTGACTTTAAAACGTTATGGAAAAAATATTTGCATAAAGCAGTTTACAAATTGTTAGTGAAAACATTAAAGTTAATTCGAAAGAAAAAAAAAATGAAATCCACCCTTTGTGAAACATCTGTCTGTGCTAACGATTATATACTGGCTCATAATGAGTCAAGGTCATGTGATGAAAAGAATAATATGCCAAAAGACAATGAGTTACTAATAAGCACACTAGCGTGGCTGCTGTAGATCGAATATCTGGCTCTATTTCTTACGACAAATCTCAGAGTGTACCTGTTATTGTACCAAAGTCTCGCTGTGGAGTGTTTCAAGTAGATGTTATCACTACAGATGACCACGTTATTTGAGAAGAAGCCTGCCAGTTCATGACTTTTTCAGACCTGTTGATAAGAATTTCCAGCTATATTCTGACAAGGATTTCATCAATATATAGCCTATGGTGTCTTGCGTACCTTGTTTATACCATACCTGATACTGGTTGTGTCCAGTTTGATTTTTGAGGGAAGATGCAGACACTGGTTATCGGTGCTTGTTGTTTTGGTGTGGTTTCTGAGTTGCCCATGGATAACGTTCAGTTTTCAACTGGTAATAACTTGAGAGATAGGAGAGTTGATGTCTGATGAAAGATGGTTAGAGATGAATTTTTATCAGGAGTATTAGGTTCTCAGTCCTGATTTGTCTACTCTCTTTTCTTTGAGTGCTGCATATGACACTAGTCAGAAGACTCAGTTCAACTACAAGTCTGATAATGATATGTTGGATTGTGATGAGGTTTCAAATGTTGTTTGTTGTATTGACTTGCCTTATGAAGACATGTTGGTTTTTGATGCTGTATCCATTGGTGATTGATCTACTAACCTATCTCGAGAAGTTATGATAGTTCACGTTGCTTTTCAACTGTTCACTGTACTAACAAAACGACTGGTAACGATATTTTGGATCATGATAATGTTTCTTCTGTTAACTATTCTACTATCATTTCTCAGGAAGACATGTTGGTTTGTGGTATCATGTACTCTGACTGTTCTGTTAACCTGTCTCGTGACGACACATTCTAATGACGTCAATTAAAGTTACCTTGGTTTGCAATTATCTCCTTACTTCTAATGATGTTAACCAGTCCTGAGACATTTTGTCTAATAATTTTAATATTAATTTGTCTGATTACATCCATGTGTCAGAAATAAATGGTAGTTATTTATTCAATGGTTGCCATGAACCTGAGTCTCCTTCAATGTTATTTGTATATGACAAGTCTGATTATGCTGTTGTTCAGGTTGTTATCCTTGAAAATCTTAATGTATATATTCTCAATTTCGTTCAGGAACAACCGATAAAAATCCTTTTGGAGTGAGTAAAAATTTGAGTTTTGACATCAAACATTTTTATTAGCATAATATTTGGCAGGATATGTCTCAGTAGCATTTGATGAATGATTTATTCATGTCCTTGAAGATGGGTTTTGAGAATTCACTTGAAAATTTTAATATAAAATCCCATTTCATGTTTTTTTGTGATTAAATCAATGTATTTTTAATCATGTTAGATGATATTTTTTTATATTATTGTAAAAAACAAAATCTTTGTTAATGACCCTCTATTTTTCACTAGGCAGGGTGATTTGTTATGCTTGAGTAAAATTTATGTATTTTTTGTTAAAAGGACTGTGAAAGAGGTTTGTTTTGAAATATTAAATGTCAATGTTCAGATTAAAACATTGCAGTGAATTGTGAATGAAAGGTATCTTTACATTATAGAAATATTCATTTTAATGTTGTTACTGTTCTTAAGATATTTCATTTTTCCTTGTTTTCTTTCCTCACTTGGTTATTTTCCCTTGGCTTATAGCATCCTACTTTCCCAGCTAGGATTGTATCTTAGCAAATAATAATAATAATAATAATAATAATAATAATAATAATAATAATAATAATAATAGTTGCAAGTAAATTCCCGATAAAGTTTAATGTTCCGAGCAAGCTTATAACATAATATAGTTTCACCTTGAACTTTCAGGAAAAATGAGTTCCAGTATAAATAAGGAATGTGTGATGAGTTAGAGAGGGAGAATATTTTCAGTTGATTTTGTGGAAAAAAAAATGGTGAAATCTACTGTGACTTGGCATTTCATACTTAATTTTACAAGGCTGCTGAAATTTGGGGGAAAACAAATAATCTCTGGAAGAATGAATATCATCAGAAGCTGTGTTCCATATTATCATCTTTTACACCTGAAACCGCGTTCTAGAATATTTATCAACGTTTCCTGTAGCCTTCTGATACTCTAGTCATAGAGACTTATATACATGAAGCCTGTATTAAGCTCTATTTATGTAAATTATTACAAAATAAGTGAACTTTGAATATTTTAATATTGTAAATGTTGTTCTTAAATAAAGTTATTGCTATGTTTACTGTGTAATTTTTTTCGCTGTTACTAGTTTGCTAATGTTTATACTGAATCATCTAATAATGAAATAAAACAGTAGAGTATGCTTTATATAATCTCCTTTCTTGACGTAGTTGAATGCAACAGTATCCCTTGCAAGGTTTCTTTGAGGTTATATGCTTAGAACGAATATGCCGAAGAGGATGGCAAAGGGGAACAGTGTTTGGAAAAGTCTTTTGGAATATGCAAAACTATACTTAGGGTGACTTTCAAGAACAAATAGTGGAGTGGTAAGGTTAGACATGGGATTTTAACGTACTCTATATTAAAAGAGTAAAATCACTTCGATAACTAACTTTCTTCCAATTTATCGTAGGGTCTTTAAAATTTAAATCTAGAAAAATATATAGATGTGTCAACTCGTTTTATTGCAGTAGTTAAAGATGATGAAAACGGAAATGTTATGCGATATTTGTTATGAATTGCGTATAATTTGCAGTTTTAAATGAAGATTTAACAAATTTTAAATATTTTTTTGAATTTTTGGTAATACAATTTTAACATTCTCTTAATGTATGTATGTATGCATTTTCTTTTTAACTATATTTTTATTTAATTTTTGCATACTTTTTAACAATTTTTATATGTTATTATTTATTAATATATCAAATTAAATAATTTTGTTAGTGTTTCAAACGTTTAATATTTCTTAAAAATAACAAGAATACTCGTCAATTTATATTTTGATAAAAATTATCATATATATTTTATCCTCTACTGTAATTCTAAATGGGTTAAATACTCAATCACTGATATTGCTGATTTTTGCATGATGGCTCTCTTCTTTCCTTTTAATGGTAAATGATGTCTTATGTTACTTAATATTTGTTTTTCTTTTTGCTTTGGCAAGTTTATTGATATTTTATGAAAACGGAAAACACTTATAGAAATAAACAAAATTAATCTTTTCACATGAGTAAACAAAGAAACTGGACTACTGTGATGTATCTATCGGATAACTGAAGTAATCAATACTCAAGTAAGCTTTATCGGTAAAAGTGTATATCAACTGTATGGGGGAAATCTAAAAAAAAATAATTATCAGCATACCAAAATACCATAAAATGATATATCTGTCAAACTTACTAATTCAGAAAACATAGTTAGAGTGAAGGAGAAGCTATATTTCTGTTATTCATCAACATACTTGAAGGAAACTTCTTGGGGGGTATTATGCAATATGCTTTCCTTCACAAACACCAAATGAGTAATTTTCCGATGTATGAAAAAATGTCCACGAAAAGTAATGGTGACGGGTCACTTTAACGCCAACCATAAGGATGTGTTATATCTCGTGGTCTGATTGCTGAAGGCCTATATTATATAGGTTTACTGTACCATGCGTGTAAGTTGCTGTTGGTTGTAGGATAAACTTATTTTCTCTATGCATGTTCTAAATACGAGTGAAAAACTACAAGCTGCTGAAACAGGTATTTATCAAGATCAAGAGTCTATGAACTGGATACATTGTATAGTGTGCCCAAAAGGAAAAGCTGTTGCAACATGCCCCGATAGACTCATACTAATGTGTGCTGGACTTAGTAGAAGGTTTCTATTGATGAAGTCCAACAACGAAGGTAAAGCTGTGTAATTCAGGCAGTATATCATCGTAGATGCTATACAAATGGAACTAGAACATAACAAAGTCAATGGGTCTGAGATTATCATGTGCTCGCACTAACGTGGACAGAAGAGAAAAAGCACTGAAAAGGACGGACCAGGCTCATCAACTCCTGGATCTTAAACACAACTCACAAGGATCTGTACATGTACACTGGAAAAGGAACAAGGAACAGCTTTATAAGGTGAGGATGGTCACGACTGTTAAAAGATGTAATGAAAATCTTAAAAATGAAAACTTTAGACATGCATTCCATCAGGGGATGCATATCAAATAGAAGTCGAGTATCAAAAAACCTGACTGGCAAGGCATGTTTTCTATGGATAGCTAGAAGCCAGCACCAGTGGAAGCAGTGGAGGTTGCAAAATGATCTTGCTATAGCCTATGTTTCTCATTAGTGAAAGCTTTGAAAATGTCAGTTAATCTTATGGAGAGAGTAAAGTGAAAAGTATAAGCACACCATAGCTGGTTGCCAACTGTGTGGATTATAGAGAGGAGACGGATGAAAAGTGGATATGTGTGGTTATAGAAAACAGGTAACAAACTTGAAATGGATTTATCTGCACTGTGTAGGTGAAGCTATTATGGTCAAGATAACTATATTGAAAAAGGAGGAGGAATTGAAAATGAGAGACCTAACGAACATAAACAAAAAATCGCTGAATTAGATCACCAAATGGCGGAACTCACTGTGAACGCAGAGAATTCCAACCAGACTACTGATCTCACTGAGAAACTTGATAATCCATTGATGTATATGGAATCAATTGATTTAACGCTTTAAACACTGATGGAACCAAAACAAGAGAAAATAACATATGCTGACAAATTCAAGGAAAAATATTCTAGAAATTAAATGGACTAAAGCACCAACAAAATCACTGACAGAAAAGAAAAATGTGGTCGAACGTGCACTTACAGACATCCAATTTTTTATATGAGGTCAACTTCAAATGGAAATGCTGTTGTAAACTTTACAGACCAAATGATCAGAGAGGAAGCAGCAAGCATGATTTAAACCATGGTTGCCAACACCGAGACAAAGAATATTGGAAAAGTATGACCTAAAATAATGATATGCAATGTATACAATGATGAAAAGGCAGATATAAATGCTTTAATTCATAGAAATCATTGTCTGGTATTCAAGAAAAGTGCTGCAGGGTGGATTACCCACAACATGTTGTAATGTGATATTGGTATAAAGTTATGTTGCGATGGGCTACAGAGAACATACGTGATAGGTGCCATGTGATCACCTTCTACCACTGTCAGAGGCATGGACATTGCGAAAAATATTGCAACTCATGATAAAGTCTGCGGGAAATGTGCAGTAAAACATTTCACCAAAGAAATTGATTTACAACAGGTAAAATATATAAACAGCGTTAAGTTAAACAAACCAAATGACTAAACAGTGAATTCAACAAAAATGTAAAGCCTATGATTTGGAATTGAAAAGACTAGCAGAAAATACTGACCAATGTTACTAAGAATGTCATAAACTGTGGTGTGGTTATGTAAATACAGTCTGTTGATAATAAAACTATTCAAATTCAGAAACTGGAAATTGAAAAATATTTGGATATCCTAACATTATCTGAAACATAGATAGACTACTTTGGCGAAGCTAAGTTCGTTGAAATGACCTTCCCACACATGTTTTCTTTCATTTTCCGAGAGAGGGCAGGTCTTATGTGTGGTCAAGCTCATCCTTCATAAGGGTTATTCATATCTCAAGATGTTAAAAAGAACTAGTGTAACAAGCTTAGAATGTATAAAAATAAACTTTATGCACAAAAAATATCCATTGTAATAGTTTGCAATTCTCTGATAAAATCTTGGAAGCCTCAAACCATTGCCATCTGCAGTTAATACTCCTCAAGCCGGTGCCTTATGGTAGTGCGTAGTGGACCATAGCACTTGCTTGAGGAGTTCATGACCTTGGTGATGTGGGTTCAAGGCTTCCAAATTCTTATCAGAAGTGTTCATCAAGGCATATTTCATGTTTGTACACAGACGCAATATATATATATATATATATATATATATATATATATATATATATCTATTAGATATATATATATATATATATATATATATATATACGTATATATTTCATATATGTATAATATATGTGTGTATGTGGCAACACATGGAAATTTCATTACCACAAAGCACGACTGGTGCATGCATTTCAAAGCTACTCTGTATTTCCTTTAAAATGATTCAATTCTCAAAATCTCACCATTACAGTTATTTCATAGATTTCTCCCTTAAATTTTTTTTCGAAATCACTTCTTATTATAATGCTTCTGAGTCCTAATAGGAAAAGGGTGGTATTTTGCATGTGGGAATTTTTCCATAAACATTTTGGTTTCTAAGTAAATTAATATTGATCGTGACATCTAGCAATCGAGAATATAAATTTTCTGTTTGGGTGTAAAAGAAAAAAAGGAGTAATAAAATACAAGAAAAAAATATAAAAAATATTTTCCCCTCTATTAGCAACCTTTTGATAAGAATTTCATCCTTCTACCACAAATGCCTGAGAAGTTATGGATCATGGAATGTGACAAGTACACAGCTCGGCGAACAAGTTGATGGCGTCATCACATTCACACCCACCACTGGAATTTTGCAAGACTCACTTTTATAAGACACTTAGAACATGGAGAAAAAATAAATTACTCCTAAACATTTTGCACTCTTCGGGTAAATAAATCCTGCCCTGTTTCTTGGACTATATTATGGTTATGGAGCAAGATGCATAAAGTTTCAGGGACGATGACTAAATATGGCTAAAGCGTAATACTTGCCAAGAATATTTGCATACGAGAAAATATTATACTAGCAGTGTTTTACTCTTGTGCGGGCATTTAGTACATGTAGGATATATATTTCTGTATTTTAGGGAAGAAAGTCATTACTGTTTAGTAAGTAACAGATTATGTCCTTGCGATCTCCAGTGGTGAGGAAAATTACTGCTAAACTTTGTAGCTGCATTTTTTGTCTGCTCGTTTATATATCTAAGAAATTTATGATGTAGATATGGTGAAATACGCATGGAGTGTCAGATATGATAGCGGAGTATGCCTAAAACATAATTTGCAAAGAAATTCACAGACGAGAATATATTATGCAAACAACGTATATATTTCTGGATTTGGGGGAAGATGTATAAACTGCGTAGTAAATGAACCTAAAATATATATAATGAATATGTCGTTATGACCGCAAGTTGTGAGGAAAATCATCATGGAATAGTAAATCTAACCAATCTTACCCCTCGAAAAGAAAAAAAAAAGAAATAAAAACATAAATCAAATAAATAAAGATAAAGGGCGATTTTTTCAAAAGGGATTTTTTTTTCTTTTTTTTTTAACAAAAATTACTACTACTCTTGATAATGATTGATTTTAGGCGTACACACATGAAAGGATATATAATCTTGCAACCTATAATCTGTCTATTTACTTTTTAAGAAAAAAAAATTTGTTTTTATATTAACAACATCATCATCATCATCATCATCATCCTCATCATCAGTATATTCTCATACACCTACTGACGCAAAAGGACTCGGTTAGATTTTACCAGTCATCTCTCTCTTTGGTTTTTTAATCAATAAGTATCCATTCATCATCTACTACTCATGCCTCACAGTCCTTAACGACGTAGAACTGTATCATCCAACTCTTTTAGTGCCTTTGTGGAGACCAGTTAAAATTTTGGTGTACTAATCTACATTGGGGAGTGTGAAGAGCATGCCCAAATCTTCTCAATCTACCCCTGACTATGATCTCATCCACATATGGCACTCAAGCAATCCCGCGTATAATTCCATTTCTAAACTAGAAATTAGATTAAATAGAATAGTACATATAAACAGTAAACACGCTAGGGAAATTTCCAATATACAACTTTTAGTGCATGAAAATCGCTTTCAAATGGTTTCAAAATAAAATAAATTGATTAGAAAAAAAAATCTATAGTAGTTTGCATTGAGGCGAAAATAACTGTTTTAACGGGGTTGAGTGGCACCCCTTAACCTCATGCATGTCTAAACAGCAATAAGTAATTGTACCTTTGGAAGATGTCAGAAACCGTATGTAAGTATGCATGTAACAAAATGCTTGGAAATTATTTATCTACATCCAATAGAAAGTGGTTGAAAGAAAAGATCCACAACTTCTTGCCACACATGAAGTTCTATCTTTAAGAAAACGATTGTTGTATTTGTTATTTATTTCCCAGAGGCATTAAAGAAAAACAGGGTTCGTTATGTTATGGAGATTTATGATGACGACGATAATATCATGCTGACAGTCTGCAGAGAAAGCCCTGATGATAAGAAAATGCGTGGTAAACTCTACCACGGTAGCCACGATTACATAGACTAGAGAGGGCACCTGTTAAATCCATCACGTTCCAGATAAAACTCCGAGAAAAGACTGCAGTTCTAATGAAGACTAAGGACTTGCATAGCAAACTGATGGTCCTAGCCAGGTTCAGTAGAGACATCAATCAGAGACAGACCACTTCGAACCTAGAATTCATTATGAAACAAGATCCTTTTCCTCTCCAGTAGAGACATCACTTAGAAAAAGACCACATGGAAGTGAGAATTCACTCTGACACAAGATCCCTTTTTGCTCCAGTAGAGACATCACTAAGAACCTGACCACATGGAATCAAGAATCCACTCTGACACAAGATCCCTTTTTGCTATAGTAGAGACGTCGCTTAGAAACAGACCACTTGGAACCAAGAATTCACTCTGACACAAGAATATTCTTTGCTCCAGTAGAGACATCACTTAGAAACAGACCACTCGGAACCAAGAATTCACTCTGACACAATATCCTTTGTTTGCTCCAGTAGATATATTACTTAGCAACAGACCACTTGGAACCAAGAATTCACTCTAAAAAAAAGATCCTTTATTTGTCTAGTAGAGACATCACTTAGAAACAGACCAATTGGAACTAAGAATTCACTCCGACACAAGAAACTTTCTTGTTCCAGTAGAGACATCAATTAGAAACAAACCACTCGGAACTAAGAATTTACTCTGACACAAGATCTTTTGTTGCTCCAGTAAAGACATCACTAAGAAACAGACCACTTGGAATCAAGAATTCCCTCTCACACATGATCCTTTTTTGGCTCCAGCATTGACATCACTTAGAAACAGATCCCTTGGAACCACGATTCCACTCTGAAACAAGATTCTTTTTTGCTCCAGTAGAGACATCATATAGATACAGACCACTTTGAACCAATAATTCACCCTGACACAAGATCCTTTATTGCTCTTGTAAAGACATCACTTAGAAGCAGACCACGTAGAATCAAGAATCCACTCTGACAAAAAAAAAAAAAAACCCTTGTTTTGCTGCAAATGGTACAATCCTGCAATGGCAGAATAAATCGAAAATTGATCCACCACCTTAGCCAGTCGGCATCCACAGAAAGTCTATAGGAAGGTCACCAGCCTGAAGATAGCCCTGGTAGATGGAATGGTTCTTCTGATGAACATGACCAAGAAACCACACTCCTTAGTGATTGCCAAAGGTTTTAGTCAATGCTCTGACAGGTTGATGGGCGTCACACGAGATTATAATAAAATCATACTTGCATTTGACACTCTGGATAGTGCTACCAGGTATAAAAGAAAACATGAAACAACATCAATCCAATATCAGGTCAGATATGACATACACATGAAACACACAATAATTAGCAGGTTTCATCACATAAAAGGACAATGACTGAACTGACCAACTATAATGTGTTATAGCTCTCGGAGTATTCAGGGCAATAAAGACCTCCTATTCCATGACAACAATCATGAATAACCAGACGCAAAGCATCAGAGGGAAACCGAAGGGATGCATATTGAATTTCTTTTCTGCATAAAGGGGAAATGTTTTACCAGCATTCCACGCATTCGCTTATAAGTAAAGCAGCCTGGCAGTAAGTGTACCCCAAGGCAGATATAGATGATATCAGTTCTCTCCAGACACCTTCAAAAAATCTAGACCAACTCTGAACAGAAGACAGTAATGAAAAAAATACAAAAAGTAATTTAAAGCATATACCGTTACGTTCAAATATTCATGTTTTCATAGAAATCTGTAATTAATTTTTTCCTTTATCAAATCATATGAGCAAAAGATCCATGTGGCATTTTTAAGCCTTTTTTTTTTTGGCTGAAACAAAATAGGAGTTTCAATGCTATAAGCTTATGTTCCCGGTAAGGCCTAATATATATGCTATGAACAGGAACGACTACTTAGCTGACTTATCCAAGCTGCCAATTAATTCATGCACTTTTTTCATTGGTGTACAGTTTTCTTGTATTTTTTTTTTTTACTTAACTGAATAAAGGTATTTGCTATTGGAATCTCCCATATATATAAATGTGGATATTGTTATTATCAATAAGTGGAAAAGTTATCTGCGAGCATCAAAGTTAAATTACCATATCAATGACTGCCAAGAGCGACAATTGATAATAATCTTTGATATCGCTATCTTAAGGAATTTTAATTATCTATTGAGATTATTACCATTGTTCGGTTATATTACAGTTATTATACAGGTATTAGCAAAAGGAAATCTAAAAAACTATGAAATTGAAAACTATAATTTATTGTTGTAAGCGTTATAAAGATTTAATTGTGTATCAATATTTTTTTCAAGTTTCAAAAAACTTCAAGGAATGCTAGAAAAAAAAAATACTTAAAAGATAAAAAAAAAAACATTTTCTCTATAATGTAATTATTAAAGATGAAAAATAAGCATAAAAAAATATTATCTACTAAATAATTACAAATAAATAATAATATGCATATGTACAAAAACAAATTTAAGTACACATTCCTAAATACATCGGAGATAACGTGTGACTGCCTAAAGGGGTGGGGGTGGGGGGTGACCTAGACCCATAGAAGCCATATCTGAAATGAGAATACAGGGTAATTATTTTGGCGGGGGGGGGGGGGGGGGCTAAAAAATATAAAAATTACTCGATTTTTGGCGGTATCTAAATGAATTAGAGTACAATTTATATAGGATAAAATATCATTATTGTAGAGTGGCCATGTTAGAAAATATGAATAAAGATGTGATTCACCATGATTTTCTTATAAAAATTCACGTATCTGTTATAATATATGATATTTCTTTATGAAAATACACCAAAATATCACAAATTCTATAGAGAAAAAGAATACAAATTGATGTTCCACCTTACCTTTCGGATATTTAAACAAAATGGGCTCAGACCTCATCAACTCGTACGACCAAATATGGAACTTGAAATGGAGGAAGTGTATGTAAACTTTAACGCGTTACAAACTTATTCAATTATCCCCGAATTTGTATAAAACTTTTCTGGTGGCTTCTTGAATGTTTGGATTTCAAGTTGAGACTAGAAAATTAAAATTTTCATAAAATAAATAACCGGAAAAAAGTAAAAAGATAGAATATTTTACGTGAAAAATTGATGATGGTATCTTTTTTTTTTTTAGATAGAATTATTGTATTCGTGCACAAAACTAGTAAAAATTGTCTAATTTTATAATTTGATTACAATGACCATCAAGTACGGTTGGAACACAAAACAGTTTGATGCTGGAGGCAAACAGGCTTATTACAACGCAAATATGAAGGTTTCTTTTTGTGTTCGTCATTGGGTGGGTAGCTTTGGCAGCGAATAATTTTCATAAGTTTGATATTGCCACATGAATAGCATTTAAGAGTAAAAATACAATAAAAACAGCCTTAATAAAGAATTCTCCTGACATTACCAAGGGATGTGTATATCGTATTCCATGCAATGCTTGTGAAAAATACTATATTGGTCAAACTGGTAAAGCCCTAGAAAAGAGAATTGAACAACATAAGAAAAGTGTCAGGTATGCTCAAGATAATAATGCACTCTTTGCCCACGTTAGAGATAAAAATCACCCTATTAATTGGTCAGGTGCAAAGAAATTGGTTCATTCAAATAACTTAGTAGAAAGAAACATCATAGAGTCCAGTTTCATAAAAGAAACCTTTGAAAACAACTTGAATATTGGTCATGGAATGTATAAACTCGACGCCTTTATATGTAAAGAGATTTGTAAGCTATATAAAAAAACATTAACCACTTAACGTAGAATTGAATGTATTGTGAATAATTAACGTCGGTGTGAAATTAATATTTAGACCTAAGCTACCATTCATTAAAGGAAACAATTATTTTATATAGTATGCATAAGTATATTGGCACTATATAGTGTTATGCTAGATATAAGTATTGATATATACATGATTATATGTTTATGATATTAATGTTGTATACATATAAATGTATATATGCATAAGTATGTATGTGTATATATGTATATATGTATATATGTATGTGTATATACATGTATATATATATGTATGTATATGTATGTGTATGTGTAAGTATTTATGTATATGTATATGTATTTGTATCTGTATGTATGTATATATATGTATATGTGTATGTGTATGTATATATATATATATATATGTATATATATATATGTATATATATATATATATATATATATATATATATATATATATATATATGTATGTTTGTGTATGTTTTGCTTATGTATTTATATAGATAAGGCTACCTCATTGACATATAAATAACTGTAATGAAAGTAAAATAAGATGAAAACAAGAATATACCCGCCACTAGAAATGACCTTTTTAGCAGGTGTCTAACGAGCTTGTGGACTCCTCCTACTCACACCTGAGTCAAGCCCAGGTAGCGAGTAAGGGAGTGTCATTGTTCTCTAAATCTCTATATGTATGTTCGTACTTTTGCTTTCCCTATAAATTGTAAGAAACCTCTCTCAATAAATCAGTCCTCTGAGGAAGTATCACGAAACTAGTCAGGACTCAAGTGTATATTCTGTATTTTCATTTTCCCTGTGGTTCTCTGCATATATATATATATATATATATATATATATATATATATATATATATATATATATATATATATATATATATATATATATATATATATATATATATATATATATATATATGTGTGTGTGTGTGTGTTTGTGTGTGTTGTAATCCATGTATGTAGATGTCTTGTACGACAAGGTAAATTAACTAAATATTCAAGAGTATTCCACAAAAACCTATGTCTCGGCATATTATTGCAAAAATTGCATTTTGCTAGCGAAGGGAGTTTAGTTGCCGGTGGGCGATCAAGTTGACAAATCCCTCACCTGAGAGGATTGTTGTGTACAGTGTACTTACAAACGTACCTTTTGTAATAAATTAAGGAACCCCATATTCCGACGTTTCATTATCCGTCTGCATGGGTCATATTGGTGTCATGTGTAAAAAATACGTCTTTTGTGTATGCTGCGAGTGAAGCTATTCTTTGAGCCGGTGATACACAAGGACTAATATAGCAGACTCTGCCGTTGCAGGAGATGAGCACGAAGGAGCAGTGGGATATAGCGTTACCGATGAAGAATATAGACATGGAATTAGAACGTAAGAATTAGAAAACAAGTTAGATAACATACAATAGTTAATGAATAGACTGTTAGTGGAACGAGAACAAGAGCAGTGCGCAACCACAGCATATCTGACTTATATGGATGAAGTTCAAACGCCCACAAGTGAAAGTACACATGTACAGCCAAGTGAAGATCGTAGTTCGAAAGTTGCTAGAGCTCCAGGCAAGTGTTAGGCCTTTTGATGATCAACGGCCTAACGAAGGGTTTCATTCGATTGAAGTGTTTTAGAGAGACTTTGAAGTAGCTACATATAGGTGGTTGGAAAGAGAAAAATCCATTTAAGTAATTAGATTGCTGGAAGATGCTCTGGCAATGGAGGTAATGTGTTAGCCACAAGACAGTTTAAGAGGTTATGTTGGAATAAAACAACGTCTAATTGAGAAGTCTGCCTTGCCTGATGCGAGAAAGGAAGACCTAAAGGAAAATTACAAACACAAAATACAGGAAGGTTAATCTGTTCTTAGTTTCGAAACTCGCATTTTTCGGGATTGCAATTCATTTGCTACCCGGGCTGCCAATCTCCCAGAAGGTGATAAAAAGGCAATTGCCCATAAACATATTCACAGATTAAAAAGCCCTTATTTATATGGTTATTTGTTCAAAGACAATCGCTCGTTAGCAGACGTAGTGAGTGTGATACAAAACATTTTAGACAGTTTGCCAGAAGAAAAAAGGACTGGGAATTACAGTCCCGATTCCGAGAAGTTGGCAGCCATGAAAGGCAGTCGACTCCCGAAAGGTGGTAGAGGAGAACACAGTCAGCAAATTAAATGCTGGCAATGTGGGGGTGAGGGCCACCGACGAGTGGAGTGCCCCACCCAAAGATTCCCCAGCAGTTACACTTGTCAGGCCTATGATCATCTATCTCGAGAGGGCCTAGCAAAAAACCCCCAGGGCGGGCAGGCTGTGGCACACGCACTCCTCCCCCTGCCCAACATCCGAGGTAAAGGAAACAGAGGAAGGGGGAGATGAGGGAGTTTGATGCCCTCTCGCATGACATCACAAGCACTAGCCGAGGAAGCAGTGACAACAGACGTGACAGAGCAGGCACTGGGACCTCCATCGGTACCCCCGACCCTAGCCCCGCAGCAAAAGGGTTGCAGCGACATTGCAGCTGAGGTCATTGGCCCATGCCCCATATCTTGTAATGGCCCTCTAGGAATGTTAGCAGTTACAATGGACCTGCAAGATAAATCCATTCGAGCGCTGATCGACACAGGAGCCAGTGTTTCATTGATTGAAAAAAAATTTTCCTCAAACTCAATATAGTCAGCGGCATCCATTGTTCTTGACATGCCAGGAGGAAATAAACTACATTTAAACCATACAACAATCGTTAAATTCAAGGTTGGGTTTGTGAAGTTTACACATGATTTTTTTTTTCTTTCCCACCTTGGGAATTCCAGGAATCGTGGCTATTCTAGTAATTGACTTTATCTCTAATAATCAAATTTGCTTTTTTAGGGGGAAAAGATACAAAAACAGTAAAAACCGGAGGGTACATTTTGCCTATAGAAAGTCATGAGAGAGTAAGCGCGTGTGTTAGCTCGGAGTGATATTCAAGTTGGGTAACAGCTGTACCTGAGAGAGGAGAAGTGTTATCTCCCCAGACCCTTCCGAGCATTTCTGTGACCCCGTGTCGCCCTCTTGCGGAAGGAACCAAGGTAGTTGTTAAACCCTATGACTATTGGGCCCATATGATATTAGAGGGCTTGACAGAAATAAAAGCCAAAACGAATTTGATTATGCAAGCACGTAAATTATGTCCGTCAGAATATCAGCCTGTAGGTAGTGACATTGTCAATAATTATTCCTATGTAATTGCAATTGGAGATTAGCCACCCGGGCAGATTGAGCGATTTCCTTTTAGCATTGAAACTGGGCAGGCGGAGCCGATCAGGTCAAGGCCTTATAAGGTACCCATTCATTTCCATGGAGAGATAGAAATTGATAAATTAACGGAACAAGGGATAATCGAGGAGAGCGAAATCCCCTGGGCTTTTCCAGTTGTAGCTGTTAGGAAAAATGATGGCTCGGTAAGAGTGTGTGTTGATTATAGGAAGTTGAATGCAGTCACAAAGGATATTGCATTTCCATTGCCCTCATTCGAAGAATTCATTATGAGAATACGGGATAGCAAATATTTTACACCTCTTGATTTAAAATCTGGATAACATCAAATACACATTCAGGAAGATAAGTAAATGTAAAACAGCATTTATAGCTAATATTCAATTATTTCAGTTTAATTTTCTTCCTTTCGGTGTTAAAAATGCTCCAAGTCATTTCTCCCTTAATTAGCCATAATGTTCTTGTTAATTTAGATGGTATCATGATTACAGGGAAAACGGCCGAAGAACATAATAATAATATTCGTAAAGCTTTAGAATTATTGCGACGTAATAGTATGAAAATAAATTTGTCAAAGTGCAAATTTTTTGTATAAACAGGTTGAATTTTTAGGTCACATAATAACCCTAGAAGGTATCCAACCCTGCTCCAGTAAAGTAGCGGCTATTAGAGATTTCCCAAGGCCACGTAACTCTAAAAAAGTAGCTGGATTCCTTGAGATTGCTGGATATTACCGTAAATTCATGAGAGGTTTTGGAGAGATAGCGAGACCCTTAGATGCTTTGAAGAAACCAAAAATAATAAATTGGGGAGGGGGAAGAAGAAAGGTCCTTCAACCATTTGAAAGCTGCATAACTAGCAATGAACTACTCGCATATCCTAGATTTAATCACCCGTTTTTAGTGACAACAGATGCGAGTAACGTAACTATTTGTGGCGTAGTTTCTCAACGAGATGATAAAGGCAGAGAGTGACCCATTTGTTTTGCTTCCTGAGCGTTAAAAAGGGCAGAAAAGAATTATAGTACATTCGATCGAGACCCTTTCGCTATTCTTTGGGTTCTAGAGAGGCATCTGTTCTTTTTATTAGGTCAGTCGATTGAGTTGCAAAGTGATCATCTCCCCTTATTCGATTATAAAATTTTTTTGAACTCTCGTCAAGCGAGATGGATTGAAAGATTGTTAGAGTTTGATAAAAATGGTTTTAACCCTGGATAGGTACGGTCCTCGGACACCCCTTTAAGGGTATACTCGGACGCGAACGACCCAGACGCCAAAAAAAATTCTTGAAAAATCAGTTTTTGCAGTAACCTCCTTTTTTCTTTTGCCAAAAAAAACTTCAATGAATGCTTAAAACAACTGTAAAGATAAATACTACTCATCTGCAGAAAAACTATTTATTATAAATATTTTAAAAAATTAAGTAGAAAAAAAAAAAGACCTGACATAAAAATTCATAAAAAAAAAGTTTATACATATATACACAAATCCTTTTAGGAATTGATTCTTGAATGTTTAGGACACATCTTGATGTATTTTGGATGAAGTCAGACCCATGGAGGTGAAGATCTGAAATGAGAAAAAAAGGGTAACTTTTTTTGGCCAAAAAAAATTGTCCAAATTTCATGAATTTTTTTGGGTACCCAAATGAAATAGGAAGTGGCTAATTTTTTTAGGGAATAAACATATGTTATCCTAAAATAGAAATATGTAAAAAAATCTTCATTATTTTGTAAATTACATTTATATCAGGGGCCATATCTAAAGGTAATTTTTTGAGTACTTGGAAATTTCGTAAAAAAAATACATATATTTAATATATAATATGATATTTATGCAGGTAAAAATATACCAAAATATCACAAATTCTATAGGGAACAAGAATATATATAGATAGGGCAGCTTACGCTTCGGATATGTCCACAAAATGGCCGCCAACCACACTGACTCAGACTCCCTAATCTGCCACTTGAAATGTAGGAAGGGTATGTCAATTTCAAGGTGTTATTTACTAATCTAATTATTATTGGATATGCATAAAAATTGTATGGTGGGTTGCTGGATAATTGTCGATTATTTTACGACTATAAAATTAAAATTCTGACCCAAAAATTTTTTTTGAAGGAAAATAAAATCGAAAAAAAAATGTAAAACAATATTTTAGCTAAAAAAATTTGATGATATTCAATCAAAAAAAAAGTAAACAAAATTTTCCGACAAATAAACATCTAGAGGAATCATTACTCTGTGATAGTTCCTTAGTACGTAGTAATTTTGAAAGAATTGGGAAAAAACGAAAAAATGGCAATCACCGGAAAATCGAACACATACCTATATATACGCCATATCTGGCTAAAAAAAAGATAGGCATGGGTAGCCAGATCATCTAGAAACACTTTCCAACACTATAAAAATATAAGTTTTGCGACACTACTTGCCAATTCCTTACGGTAACATGACTAAGCAAAAAAATGCAAAACAAATAAAAAGGGGCACTCGTGGAATAATGGCCATTCTAATATACGGCATTTCAGAAAAAAAAAAAAATTTCAGCCACGTGCTAGGCAAACCATCAAGGCATATTTTCCGACAAATAAACATATAAATGAAATATTACTCTGTGATAGTTCCTTAGTATGTAGTAATTTTGAAAGAAATGGGAAAAAACGAAAAAATGGCAATCACAGGAAAATCGAACACATACTTATATATACGCCATATCTGGCTAAAAAAAAAATAGGCATGGGTAGCCAGATCATCTAGAAACACTTTCCAACACTATAAAAATATAAGTTTTGCGACACTACTTGCCAATTCCTTACGGTAACATGACTAAGCAAAAAAATGCAAAACAAATAAAAAGGGGCACTCGCGGAAAAATGCCCAACATTCTAATATACGGCATCTCAGATAAAAAAAAAAAGACATGCACGTGTTAGCCCAACCATCAAGGCACACTTTCTAACACATAAACATGAAAAAATAATCAATAATATACGGCAATTCCTTACTACGTAGTAAATTTTTACAGATATTGAAAAAAAAACAGAAATTGGCAACCGCAGTTAAATACCCAATATACCAATAACTACGTCGTATCTGACAAAAACAAAATCACGCATGGGTAGCCAGATCATCTAGACACACTTTCCAACATTAAAAAAGCAAAAGTTTTACGACACTATTTCGCAATATCTTACGGAAAAATGACTTGGCAAAAAAATTTTAAAAAATGAAAAAGGGACACTCGCGGTAAAATGCCCGACATTCTAATATACGACATCTCAGATAAAAAAAAAGACATGCACGTGTTAGCCCAACCATCAAGGCACACTTTCTAACACATAAACATGAAAAAAAAATGAATAATATACGGCAATTCCTTACTACGTAGTAATTTTTACAAATATTGAAAAAAAAACAGAAATTGGTAACCGCAGTTAAATACCCAATATACCAATAACTACGTCGTATCTGACAAAAACAAAGTCATGCATGGGTAGCCAGATCATCTAGACACACTTTCCAACACTAAACAAGCAAAAGTTTTACGACACTATTTGGCAATATCCTACGGAAAAATGACTTGGCAAAAAAATGAAAAAAAATGAAAAAGGGGCACTCGCGGTAAAATGGTCCTCGTGGTGATGAACGACATTTTAACTAAAAAAAAAAACATGCACATGGTAGCCAAACAATCCACCAAGACTTTCCACAACTGATAACCTATACAAGTTGCACCATTCTACGACAATTTCATAATACGTAATAACTTTGATAATTATGCAAACTACCTCAGAAGGGTAAACTCGGACGCGAACGACCCCGACGCGTCTCAGAAATCGGGGAAGGAGTACAGCTACAGCAATGCACATCTGGACACTACTAGAGCGTGTAGGGGAGACACCTCCTGCAGGTCGATCACCCACAAATTCAGTCACAGGGGTGAGTCACGTGAGAAAAACCTGTTTTTTTTTGACGCTCGGGGTCGCAAACGACCCACCGTACCTATCCAGGGTTAAACACATACGAGGTAAAGCAAACAAGGTAGCTGGTGCTCTCTCTAGAGGTGCAGCAATAGGAGTAAAATCTAGGGAACAAAAGAGGAACGAAGAACGTAACCAAAATATTAAAGACCCCCATCATAATAGAGAAAATAGAGGACGGAATGAGAATTCTCGCAATGCGTATGTAGAAGACCGGAGAGAGAGAGAGAGAGAGAGAGAGAGAGAGAGAGAGAGAGAGAGGGGGGGGGATATATGTGGGTAACCGAGGACATAACCAGGCGTGTCCAGAATGAATGCCCTGATGATGCAGGTTTGATTGACTTGGGAGGTTAGGGCATAAAAGAAGTCCGAGAGGGACAGAAAAAAGAGGAATGGGGGGAGAGAGTGTGAGCAGTGATTACAGGGGAATCGGAAAGTTATCCGTCATTTCTGAATGTGTCTTGTGAGATAATTCTTTATTGAAAATTATATCTTATATTGTTCTTACGAGTATAAGGGAGGGGAATTTTGTACATGGGTAGTTCTTCCTCCCTCTTTAATCAAACGAGCCCTCCACATTGTACATGCAAGTCCATATGCAGGCTATTTAGGGATTGATAGAACATTAAGGAGAGCACGTGAATCCTCCTTTTGGTTAGAAATAAGAAAATCTATAGAGAATTACATAAAAGGTTGTCATGCTTGTAACTGTTTCAAAAAACATAAAAACACTGTACTGGAAGCCAGAAAGTGGCCTGTGATTACTATCAAATTTTATAGAGTGCATATGGATGCAGTAGGATCATTTCCTACTCGTTTAACACCACTTAAGTCTATAAGTGTATTTGTGGATGCATTTACTCGGTACACCCATACTTACGCAATGTTGCATAAATCTGCAAATTCTTTAGCCCAAGCACTGTGTTCTTTCATTACTAGGTTTGGTTGCCCGAAAATTTTGATAAGTGATTATGGTCTTGAGTTTATAAATAAGGTGGTGAAATCGGTCACGGACTTGATGAAAATTTAACACTTTTCAGTGACCGCATATAGGCCTTCAGCAAATGGCTTAGTAGAATTGCAAAATAGGGCAGTAGTGCAAATTTTGCGTTGCTTAGGGGCTGATGACCCCCTTCATTGGCACGCCATGCTTCCTGCAGCGAGGCTAGTTTTGAACATTACATATAATACTTCACTCAAGGACACGCCTTTCTATTTAGTGTAGGGATAGGATCCTGTGTTACCATGTACGGTACTCATTAATTCACAACAATTGCCAAATTATTCAACTGAGCAATACCGTGTATGTTTATTAAATCTATTGAGGAGAGTAATGAACACCACTGAAAGGTTTTTGAAAAGAGCTAATGAAAATCACAGCTCAAAGTATGATGGTCGGCTCGAAACCACACCGGTAAAAGTATTTGTGGGCGATCGTGTATTTGAAACGATTACAACCTAAAAAACAGAAACTAGAGCTAGTGTATCTGGATCCGTACCAAGTAAAGATGGCTGAGTCTAACACAGTTGTGAAATTAAGCATTGTTAATGGTGCAGTGTCTGAACATCATCAGACACACATACATGTGGTGCCTGAAGAGGTAGTTTTCAAAAGTTTTCCTCCTTAGCCCTGCATATGTGACATCCCTCGAGTTGATGAGTAGAAATGTTTTTAATTTTTTTTCCTTTGCTGTTGTTGTGGTGTTTTGAACAGACCTCATTACTTTTTTTGACACGTTTTAAATAAACTTGATGATAGCAATGTGTTCTTATGTTGAAGCTTAATGTATACGTATAAATGTTGTGGTAGTTTTTCTGAGTATGGAAATACATATAACATTGCTGAGTGAACCTATAAACAATCAGAGGTTAATAGGTCAGGTGAGATTCGTAAGGCGGATGCTGTATTATTTACGTATTAATATGATTCCTGGTTGCCTGGTTCCGGGACGGTTCCCAAAGGGCAAGTGGCTGCAGGATTAAAGTTCAGCCTTGAGGATAGGCTGTGTTAGAGGATGTGTAGATGTGAATTCCTTATACTTAATGTTATGAGAGAAGGGCGGGATGATGAATGATTTTCTTGGAAAAACGGCTAGTAGCCACCGGTTAAAAGTTGCAAGTGCAAGTGTTGTAGTGATTTAAATAAATGGCAAAACTGTAGTGTTGAGTCGTGTTGTGAAACTGTGCCGTAAACTCGGACAAGTAAACTCGAGAGATGAAGGAATATATATTCCTACCCCAGTCCCGTCCAAAAAGCCCGTATTGCCCCCAAGCAGAGGGAGGTTATTGATAAGATTATGTAAAACTGATATTATGATATTTTTTTTTTACTTTAGGTATTCCGTGTTTTAGTTGCTGAGGTCTTAAGAAGAAATGGGTGGAATTATTTACATTGTAATGTGTATATTTGTACATGCAATATTTCATTTTTTATTTTCTGGTGGAAGCTGCGTTATTTTTTGTTGGATATATATAT
>NC_090726.1:76026461-76031461 GCF_036898095.1 Palaemon carinicauda | reverse complement strand
GGGATTTTGCATGATATTTTGTGCCTGAATTGGTCACAATTATATAGTAGTGTAGATCCTGTTGTCCTTTTGAATGAGAATCTAGTCAACACAATTGATAGGTGTATCCCTTATCGTGTGCTAAGGTACAGAGTGAAGGACAAACCATGGTTTCAATGATGATTGTAGACGTGTTTATTTGGAGAAGCAGGAGGCCTATCATATCTGGAAGGGTAACATATCAGATTTGACCTGGAACAACTATACTCAGCTTCGAGCTTTTGCTCAGAGAGTTTATGCCTCAACTGAAAAGGAGTACAATTTGACCATAATAGAAACCCTTTCTGGTACAACTCAAGAACATAAATTGTGGTCTACCCTTAAATCTGCTCTCTATGGTGTAGATGCAACAGTTCCTCCTTTACTTAAACCAGATGGCTGTCACTCACTGTCCAAAGGAAAAGGCAACCCTGTTGGCTGAGGTTTTTGACAGTGAACAGAGTAATGAAAAACTTGAACTTCCTCATTCCTGTTTTCCTGAGGCTAAACTAACTAGTTTAGCTTTTCGATCTCGTGAAATTGAAGCTCTATTGATGGACCTTGATGCTTATGGAGGTGTAGAAACAAATGGTATTTTTCCTTTGTTTTTTCTAAAGACAGCAGATTTCTTAACTCCAAAGTTATCTGTTATTTTACGCAAGTTAGCAAGAAGAGGAGCTTTTAGCACTTGTTGGAGAATTGGTAATGATACTCCTCTATATAAATGTGTTTGTGGTAGCTCAAGTCACACTGATTACCGCCCAATTTCCATAACTCCCATATTATCTAAAGTTTTTGAATGTATTCTGGCAAAACGTCTTAATAGGTTTGCTGAAGGTAATCATCTATACCCTAGTTTGCAATTTGGTTTTCGTAAAGGCCTTGAAGCATGTGATGCCCTTCTTACAATCTCCAATGCTGTACAGAAATCCATTGATTGTGGTCAGGAAGTTCGTATGATTGGCCTGTATTTTAGTGCTGCTTTTGACCGTGTTAATCATGAGGCCCTTGTTTTCAAAATCAAACAGTTGGGATTGGGTGGATCGTTTATTAGCATTATTATTGATTGTTTAAGTAATAAATCTCAAAGAGTTGTTGTTAATGGGCACCATAGTGAGTATAGGAATATGATATCCGGTGTTCCACAGGGTAGTGTTCTTGGCCCATTACTTTTCATAATATATACACATATGTGGTTTGGCCTAGAAAACAAGCTTGTTGCATATGCAGATGATGCTACTCTCTTTGCATCAATTCCATTCCCCAAATGTAGATCTGGGGTTGGTGAATCCCTTAATAGAGATTCATCTAAATATAGTGCATGGTGCAAATTATGGGGTATGAAGTTGAAACCTAATTAAACTCAAAGTATGATTATAAGTAGGTCTAGGACGGTGGCTCCTCAACATCCGGATATCAGTATTGATAATGTTTCTTTAAATTTGTATGACTATTTTAAAATTTTAGGCATGATTCTCGACAGCAAATTTACTTTTGAGAAACATATTAGGTCTGTGTCTTCTTCAATTGTACAGAAAATTGGCTTATTGAGAAAGTCTTACAAAATTTTCGGTGATCAATCTATATTGGAGAAGTGTTTTAATTCTTTCATTCTACCTTGTTTTGAGTATTGTTCTCCTGTCTAGTCTTCAGCTGCTGATTCTCATCTTAATTTGTTGGACAGAAACTTACGGTCTAATAAAATTCTTATTCCTGATCTAGATATTAATCTTTGCCACCGTCGTTCAATTAGTTCATTATGCATGTTGCATAAGATTTGGCATAACTCTAACCATCCTTTACATTCAGATCTCCAAGGACAATTCTATCCTGTTCGTAATACTAGGCTGGCAGTTAATTCTAATAGCCAGGCCTTCTCCATCATGAGGCTGAATACTACACAATATTCTAGAAGTTTTATTCCAGCTGTTACCTAGTTGTGGATTGATCTTCTTAATCGGGTAGTTGAATCAGTAGAACTTCAAAAGTTCAAAGTTGGAGCAAATGTTTTTATGTTGACCAGGCTGACATGAGTCTTTTTATAGTTTATATATGACATATCTGTTTTTGACATTATTAATAGTTTATATATACCATATGTGTTTTGACGTTGTTACTGTTTTTAGAATGATTTATTGTTCATTCATTCTAATCATTTATCTATTTCATTGTTTCCTTTCCTCACTGGACTATTTTTCCCTATTGGAGCCCTTGGGCTTATAGCATCTTGCATTTCCAACTAGGGCTGTAGCTTGGCTAGTAATAATGATAATAATATATCTATGTATATATATATATATATATATATATATATATATATATATATACATATATATATATATATATATATATATATATATATATATATATATATATATATATATATATATATATATATATTTGTATATATATATATATATATATATATATATATATATATATATATATATATATATATATATATATATATATCAATAATCCTCACATTTCTTTCCATGATATCGGTAAT
This sequence comes from Palaemon carinicauda, assembly GCF_036898095.1. NCBI lineage: Eukaryota > Metazoa > Arthropoda > Malacostraca > Decapoda > Palaemonidae > Palaemon > Palaemon carinicauda. The sequence continues at coordinate 76,028,934 of NC_090726.1, read as the reverse complement.
TTCCCTCCTCATCACATTCGAACAATCCTAACGATTTCTTGATTGTTTAAACACCAGACCACCTGTCAGGGAAAGAAGGGCATGATGTATCCAAGTCTGGTCTGGCGAGGCGACACCGGTTTTGTTGCTGGGTGTACATCATACATGTAACGTAAAAGATTTACAAATACAAAGGAGAGATTAGCAGACAACAAGGCATCAATCATCGATGGATAGATAGATAGGTAGGTATATAGATAGATTGACAGATAGATAGATAGATAAATAGATAGATAGATAGATATATGGATAGTTAAATTTTTATATTTATACCGAAAATCATAAATTTTAATTCTTATTATCAAAGCAAAGAAACATAAAAAACATTAAAATATATGTACTTATTTTCCTAGATATTTTGGAATATATATCTTAAATAGACTGACCCATGAAAGGTACCTGCTGGTGGGTGAATTGTCAAAACGTAAAAATTCCATTTTTATGGTAAGTCGACGCTTACATAAGGTACACCCACGCAAATGATCACCCTCTGTGAGGTCTCAGATATTACACTTGGTTGTATGATTATCGCTCCATATTGCCATCATGATGAGAAACCCAATGAAAGCATTCAGTTCAAACGAGTCGAAAATCTCTGAGGGCGTCATTTCCTATTTAATGGTAATGACTCCTCATATGAGCACGGCCATCATCAGAAAGAAAGGACATTCATTGCTAGTATTCCATCTCCCTTGAGGACGTTTTCAATGTAATTTTTCTCCTCCTCTTACTCCTTAGCATCTCGCTCCATAGCTCCCACATCCAGTTCCCCTTCCTTATCTTGAAATTTGTCAGCAACAACAAGATCAGCATCAACATGACTCTACAACCCAATTAGGAGTGAGTTGATGTCCTCCATGCCCCAGTGGATCTTGCCTGCAGGCTATTATCAAAGGGAAATGTAAAAATGAATAAATACGAGAATAGAATTCCAAGGAAAATACAGTCGACGATAAACAGTATTTCAGCGAAACTATTCGTTCACACTTTTTAATGATTAAATTAAAACTATTCATTTATCAACAATGTTGCTAAAGTTATTATGTAAAAACTATTTTTGTCCACTTTCCCGATTTAGGTTTTGTAGGGTCGAGATGTTCTAGGAAGGGTCATAATAAGAGGAAACTTAAGAGCTAGACTCGGGTGAATCTGGACCCTATCACGACATGTTGAGTACTGATATGCTGCAAGTTCACCAGTCCCAAATCCGTAACAGCTTATGATTTATTGGAAGCAATATGTTCTTTTTATATACACTTGGGGCTGAGCTTCATCAATCTCCTCTATGCAGCTTTAAAAAAGGGCCCTCTAAAACGTCATACAGTTCTTTTTATGACGAGGTAACATTGTATATGAAATGTGATAGAAACATGCTGTAATATGTGATCAACGATATGAAGAGATTTTGATTTTTTCTCTCTTTCTCTCTCACTTTGAAATAAGCTTAAATTAAATTTTTTTTCCATAAATTATGCTACTCCAAATTAAATATGATAAATTCTCATTTGGATATAAAAAAAATAGTTTTTGAAATAAAGTTCTTTGTAGGTATCATAACACAATAGCTTGAGATAACTCTCCCTAAGAGCTTATATTAAATTCGTTGTAATAGTAGATTCGTGATCTTCGTCGAAAAGAGCTTGTGAGATCGGTTATTAGATTTTACGATAATTTTTCTATTTCAAAATTATTCTTTGAATTATTCACATAAAAGAATAATAATGCATGTTTGTTAATTATAGAATATAAAAAATGAGTTTTCATCATTAACCCTCATCACTATAACCATCGTATTGAAATCTAATTCCGCCGATCAACCAATAAGGTACTGCCAAAAATCAGTAAAAAGAGATTTAAAAAATGTGTTGAAATTAAATATCAAATGTTTTCCTGAAAAAAATAACTGGAGCTTAGATTATCCGGAATGAGGCTGTCTTCTATTTCTGTCCCTTAATTGTTAGCATAAAGAAACATGGCCTTATGCTGTATATAAAAGTGGCAGGACAGTGATAATATAGATGGAAGTACAGAAGATATATCACTACAGTGGGAATGCTGGACCCAGGAGACTACGGTTTTTTGTGAGTAGTGAGGTATTCGGGTCAACATACTGTAGTTTGCAAGTTCGGGCATTCTAATCTGTCTGACACAATAATCAAAGATTAGAACAATGAACTTCGCCAAAAGTGGGAGAGTTGGTGAGCTAGGTCAGGATTTTTTTTTTTTTTTCATGCCACGTGCAAAATCACTTACATATTTCAGAATTGGACTTGAAATTTACATTTCAAAGAATCTTATAGTTTTCATTTATCCAAATGGTTTTTGTATTTGAAATTTTCACATCCACTGACTTCATATATAAACGTGAATGCATTTTGCATCCAATGTAGTATTGATGAAGAATCCAGCAAAAAGATGATCGAAAAAGGTTTTG
>NC_090726.1:75998961-76021461 GCF_036898095.1 Palaemon carinicauda | reverse complement strand
ATTTTAAGAACAGTTGTTGAGTCTGTGAAGACTCTTAAAATGACTCCTGATGATTTTATTCAATATTTCATGTGGAATGGACTTAATGACAAGTTTAAGAGGGAATTGGTTCAGATTACTACAAAGACTTATCCTTCTGTTCAGGAGATAATGGACAATTTTTTTATTGCCTGTGAGAGGTATGAGAATTGCTTGAAAAGTGAACTTTCTTTACGTACTCTTCAATCTAGTGTTAGACAGAAAACTACTAGTTTAGCTATTAAGACATTGCCTGAGGTTAGGAGGTTTTATTGTACACTTTGTGTAGAAGGTGAAAATAATCATTCTATATTTAAATGCAAACGTTATGACACTCCAGAAGCAAAGCTTCAGCGTTTGAAAATACTGAAAGGATGTTTTCGATGTGGGAATCTTAACCATATGAGTAGGCAATGTAGATTTGAATTTCGTCAAAAGTGCGTGAAATGTTCGGGGCTTCATTTTCACTGTCTGTGCTCAAAGTCTTCTGAAGTTAAGCTTTCGCCCCCTGAAGGAAAGCATAAAGAAGGTACTCCAATACATTCGGGTAAAGCTGATGTTAAGAGGGAAGCTTCCATTAATGAAGTGAATAGTAGTATTGCAGTTCTTCCCAGTATTGTCAATAAGACAGTACTCCCTTCCTTTTCATTTACTGTCCCTGGAGTGGATGGTATTTTTAGAGGTCTTAAGGATAGCTGTTCTCAGAGTTCCTTTGTTACAGAGGGCTTGCTTAATAAGTGTAGTTTGCCTGTTCTAGAACCTAGTGTAAAATTAACTGTTAATGGGTTTAATGGTTCTAAAGAATATATAAGCAGACTTATTCAACTTCCTATGAAGTTCGGCAATTGTATTTCAAATGTTCCTGCACTTGTGGTTCCTAGCATTAATATAAAGTTAAATCTTCCAGGGTTAGGCAAGATAGTGGAATCGTTCGAGAATAAGGGATTCATATTGGCAGATAAGAAACTTTGTAAAGACAGTGACAGTATTGATAATGTTCAGGTTTTATTGGGATCTGATGCACATTACGCTTTAATGGGTAAAGATGTAGCCTTTGGTTGTAACCCCCCTTCAGTATACACTGAATCACAGCATGGTATTTTGCTAATGGGAAACCTTGAAAATTTGAGCAAAAATATTAAATTTTTGGGTCTGCCTAATATTTGTAATGAGAGGTTAGAAGTAATTAATCCACTACGTTCAAGCAGGACTGATTTTTCCTCTTGCTCCCAAATTACTACCTGTTCTTTCTTATGTAAAATACAAATTGACCCTCTTTTGGATGATGAAGTGTGTGACCTACATTACAAGGAACTTGAGGTAGGCAGCAACATAGCAGTGTTAGATGATAAAGGTCAGATTGTAGAATCTAAATTGCTCAAGGCTACTGATGAAGTGCTTGAACACGAATGCCGCCGCTTTTTTAATCTGGACGCCAATAGTGCTGAAAGTATTATGTCAGAGACTAATCAGAAGTGGGTGAATTTTACGTTGAGTAATTTTTCAAGGGAAAAGGATGGAAGACTTATAGTTCCCCTCTTGTGGAATAGCAAAATTGCACATAGGTTATCAACTAACGAAAATCTCTCAAGGTTGATACTAAAGGCAAATCTTAAGAAATTACGGAAAAAGGATGGGCATTTGCAGTTAGTTGATCAGGTAATTAGGGATCAGTTAAAAGATGGAGTAATTGAGAAGATTTCAGACTTAGATTCATTTAAGGCAGAGCATCCAAATTATTCATTTCTCCCACACATGGCTGTTTTTAGGCCTGAGAAAGAAACCACAAAGTGCCGTATTGTGTTTTTGTCTAATCTCAAAGAAACTGTCAAAGTTAAGTGTGGTTTCTCTCATAATCAGTGTATAGATCCAGGACCTAACCTTAACCAGAAGCTGTCTTCAGCCTTCTTACACTTGAGGTTTGATAAGTTATTAACGTATGATCTTAAGAAAGCTTTTAACATGTTGTCCTTGAACAATAATGATCAAGCTAGGTTGCTGTTTTTTTTGGTTCAAAAATGTACAGAAGAACGATTACTCTCTTGTAGCCTACAAGAATGTTAGACTTAGTTTTGGTCTTCGTTGTAGTCCATTTTTACTCATGCTAGCTCTGTATTATATACTAGTGCACCAATATGAACCAGACCCACAGCTGAGGAACCTTAAGTTATTGTTGTACTCTCTATTTTATATGGACAATGGAGCTGTTGGTTCTGCTGATTCCCAGTATTTGAAGTGGGCTTGTTCACAGTTGCCGTATATTTTCAACCCATATAAGTTTGAGATACAACAGTTAGTAACAAATGATGTTACCCTTCAGGCTGAAATTGATGCAAAGTTTGAAACCAATACTCCGGTTGAGAATAGCCTTTTTGGTATTGTATGGAATAGAGCTGATGATGTAATTTATACTAAGGAAATCTCGCTAAACCCAGATGCTGATACAAAACGTAAGGTTTTGCAGACTATTGCCAGTAACTTTGATGTTTTTGGTTTTAATATACCTGTCTTTAATAGAAGTAGACTTTATATGCATAGACTTCAGTGCTCAAAGGAGCTGGCTTGGGATCAAGTACTATCCCCCAGTCTCCAAAGGGAATGGAGGAACATTTGCAGGCAGGTGAATGGTTCCCAGCCGGTGAAAGTCCAGAGGTTCATTGGGCAAAGAAATGGAAAATTTAGACTGAAAGCATTCACAGATGCAAGTCGTGATTTTTATGGTACTGTGGTATACATTGAAGATATTGACTCAGGTGAGATTAGCTTTTTGCAGGCAAAGAACCGCTTGATCAATAAGTTGTTGAAAGGTAAGTCCGTTCCAGCACTGGAGTTGAATGCTATATCATTAGGGGTAGAAACCCTGATGGAGATTTATAGAGATCTGGCTGATCCTTCGTGTGTGAAGTCCATTGACATTGATGGCTTAGATTTGTACTGTGATTCCAGTTGTGCTTTGCAGTGGCTGCAAGCATCAGAATGTACATACTCCAAAATGCAGAAGCATTCAGTATTTGTACAGAATAGGATAAGCAATATCAGGAAATTATGTGAAATTAAACCTGTCAGTTTTATCTTTATAGCTGGAAAAGACAATCCAGCAGACTGTGTCACCCGATGCCTTTCTCCTAGACTTGTCTCTAAATCATTCTTTATTTCAGGTCCTGAGGTGGTGCCTGGCAATGAGTTTCTTTATTTCACAGTTCCTAGCTCAAACACTAATGCTCTTAGTATTTCTGTTGCTGAGCAGAGTGCGTTTCCAGGTGAACCTCTTCTTGAACATGAGAAATATTCTACTTTAGAAAAGCTTAAATTGATTTACAGGAGGGTAATACTTTGTATTGACCACTGGAAGAGGAAAGCGGGAGTTGAAGTAGAGAATTTGAATAATGTAAACTATTCTGCTTTAGCTTTAAGGAAATTAATTCTAGAAGATCAACAGAAACACTTTATGGAAATATTTTCTTACTTCAGACTCTCAAGTAAACCTTTGAAGGATATACCTGCACTTGTGAGCCAACTTAATGTGTTCATAGATTCAGATGGCATTTTAAGAATAAAATCAAAGTTCAAGAAATGGTATGGACATAACAAACAGTTTCCTATATTGCTTTATCCCAAGAGTTATTTGACTAAACTAATTATAATGGATACACATGCCAAATTATTGCATGGTGGTTGCTATTCTGTCCTATCTGAGCTTCGTAAGTGCTTTTTCATTCCTAAACATTTTTCTGTCATTAAGAATGCCATTAAACAATGTGTTTCATGCCACAGGTTTAACACAAGAAGTGTGAGATTGAACCAGAACACTTATCGAGAATTTCGTTCTAGTCCCCCTGCTGTTCCATTTTCTAATATTTTTGTTGATTTCATTGGACCATTTAATGTTAAACAGGGAGCTGAAAAGATGAAGGTATGGATTTTGTGTTTCACCTGCACTTGGTCAAGGGCTATTAATTTGAAGATATGTCGAGATTTAAGTGTGAATGAGTATTTGAGAGCCTTTTCATTACATGTTTTTGGATATGGATTCCCGCAGCTTTGTGTTAGTGATCCAGGCTCGCAGTTGGTGGCAGGAGGTAACATAATCACTAGCTTCATCAATGATCCTGACACTAAATTGTATTTGGAGTCTAATGGCATTAAGCATGTAAAGTTTCAGCAATTCTTTAAAGGCCATAGTGAGCTAGGATCACTTGTAGAGTCTTGCGTAAAATTAGTGAAGAAACTTATTTTTTCAGCTATTAAAACTTGGGTACTTTCTTTGCCTGATTTTGAATATTTAGTGTGTAATGTTGTTCATTTAGCTAATAAGAGGCCAATAGCCTTTAAGGAATCTTTAAGGGAGACTGAGGCAGATTCTTGCCCAGAGCCCATAACTCCAGAAATGTTAGTCAAGGGGTATGAGCTGGTGTCGTTGAATTTAATTCCAGATTTACAAGAGGTACCTGATGATCCTGAGTGGAAGATGAGTAGCAGCCCTACAGAAATAATAAAGGATGAGTATGAAAAACTTCGTAAGGTTAGGTATAATCTTCTAGAAGCTTACCAGAATGAGTTTTTAAGTACCCTGGTAGCTCAGGCTGTGGACCGCAAGGACAGATATAGACCAGTTTGTCACCAGAAGTTGGGCATTGGTGATATAGTCCTCATCAAAGAACCAAACACTAAAACCATTAATTTTCCATTGGGAATTGTGAAGGGTATAGAGGAGAATGATTTGGGGGAAACTACTGGGGCTATTATACTTAAAGGGAAGACTCGTGAGTTGATTAAAAGACATGTCACTACTTTAATCCCTTATCTTAAGGTAGTTCCAGATGCATCCTACAATTCAGATAATGACGACAAACAGAGCTCCCGTAAGTTGTCTATTAATGAGAGTTCACCCCAAAGGACTCTCAGGAAGGCTGCCATTAGGAGCAGAAATTTGACTCGACTTATGTTATAGTTATAAGGTATGATGCAAATTTCTAGTGGTGGGAAATTTGCATCCTGTGCCCTCCAGTGTACAAAAATAAATATGATTTATTTTTCTGTATAAATTTTTTTTTCTAATTTCTCACGCAGTTTTGTGTGGACTTGAGTGGGGTAAATTTTTGTTATGTTCTGTGTGCATGACTGTTTTTTGTAAAATGTCTTTACAGGCTTTTTGGAATGTAATTTTAAATTAATTTGCATAATGGCCTTATCTGTTGTTGGGTCTTCTTAAGGACCAAGACAAGCAATAATTCTCGGGAACTAATCTTTGTTTTGGTTTCCGAGCTAACGTGTGACACGGCGGAGAAATGGTCGTCAGTGAATTCTGCTACTTCAACGGAGAGTGTAGCTTAAGGGGTCCACTCTCGCTTTTCACTTTTGGACACCGTGGGTACTGAGCTGCTATGAAGAGCGCTAAACAGACTTGTTGAGTGGAAGACATTTACTACAAATGGATCCTGTCGACGTTTGTGCTTTCATTTTGAAAATGGCTCTTTGCTAAATACAGGCTCACTCTCTCTCTCCCCATCTCTGGACTTTGCATCTTGCACGGAGCGCATGATCGATATAAAATCCTTCACTTAAGCCATACATGCTTCGCCCTTTAGCTAAGGTAAGGCCATTAGTGTCTTTTAGTTGAGGTTTCAGAAGTCCTGACGTGACCTAAAATAACAATAAAATAACTCTGTAAGGACAAGTTACGTAAAACTTTACATGTATTATGCATCCGTAATAGTTTTGTTACTTTATTTTTTCTCGTACAGTTCTGCGAGTGCTAGTGTTACAGTTGGATTGTATTGATCAGTCTTAGCCCATTATACGGATGGTGTTGTTTTCCGCTGGTAGGTTATTAATTAGTTACTGATATTATATGTCGATATTATTTATTTGAGAATATTTGACATTGTTGGTCTACCTGTAATTAGTTCCCTTTCCTTCTTGTTCATTGTAGGTGTGGTAGGCTTACCTGGGTACAGTAACGACCGGTAATTGTAACCTGACCAATTTATCTTCGATTGGTAATTAAGAATTTTCATGTATTGCCCGTATATTAAGCGATATAGTTTCATATTGTTTGTGCCTTCAGTGGTAATTTGTGTTTATAATGTAACTGTCTAAACTTACAGGTTATGATGCAGAGTCGATAGCCGATAACAGAAAGGTCATTGAAACTAAAGAGGATATTGTTAATTCAATAGGATTGTTCGTACTTTATACTTTTTTATTAAAATACTGAATTGAGTTTTGTATTTTATTTTTACCTCCATGTTTCACCACCTTAAAATATATATGTTGTGTGTATCGATTTCGTTTTCTGTATACCTTCAGACAAAACCAACTCTAGAAAACAGCATAACCTTTTTTGGTTTTTTGAATGTTTTTTGTCGCTCGAGAATTTTCTGTTTATTTCATATTAAACAAAATCGATCAATTATATCATCAAATACAAATTCTCATTAGCAATTCGTCTCACAGAATTTCATTGACTTAATTTTTCCATCGTTATCGTTAGTGTTTCTATTGTAAAGTTATACGGACCTTCTTTTGTAAATCAAAGCATCTATTTTTTAAAAGTTAATCGGAAAGGCATATTGTTCCTTGTTTTACACAATTATACTAGTACCCTACATGATAAAAAAAAAAATACGTTATCTTACGCAAATGTTCAGGATGGCTTTCTCGCGACTTTTACTAGATTGCATCTCTATTCGGTCAATTAATCATAAGTCTGTAGGGAGAATGTCAGGCTTAAGTTGAGAACAGGATAAGAGCAGCTAAGGGAAAGTAGAGGAAGATAGTGGGAGTAGCGTGTGCTAAGGAAATATATATATATATCTATATATATATCTATATATATATATATATATATATATATATATATATATATATATATATATATATATATAGATATATATATATAGATATATATATATATATATATATATATATATATATATATATATATATATATGTATGTATATATACACATATATATGTATATATATATACATATATATATATATATATATATATATATATATATATATATATATATATATAAACTTATTTATATATATGGGAAGAGAGAGAGAGAGAGAGAGAGAGAGAGAGAGAGAGAGAGAGAGAGAGAGAGAGAGAAGACTCCTATTCTTGTGTTTACGAAAGATTTTTCAGTCGGATCATAATATATTTCCAAACTGAACATCGATCGTTTTTGTCAACAAGTTGTTCGTGAGAATGGCAGAGCAAATAACAAAACAAATATACCATATAACCATGAGTTAAAATCATTATAATGATAAAATTCAAATCTAAAGAAATTATACTGAATTTACGTTCATCCATAATTTTTAGTGGTCCCCCATCACAAACCATACAGCTCAAACAAGTACTTCCCCGGCCCACCGTCGTCCTTCCCCTGCCCGTTGCCCTCCTACCTAACAACCAAATTCTTCCTACACCTGAAATTCTGGAATCTAGATATTGGGGGTGACAGAAGTGGACTGGAGACGACTACACATTTGCTTTCGACTGTATATCGGTACAGTTACTTTGATTTTTTTTTTCTAGTTATTGGTCTATATATACTGGGTATGTATTATATGTTTTAGTTTATTACATTAGTTTTAAATATATTTTTATCACTGTACATATATATTTTGATCTCTTGTTTGTGTCCGAGGTTCTTTGGTACAGTTTTCACTTTTTTTTTCACTGTGCTTATATACTTCGATATCTTGTTTATGCATGTAGTTCTTTCGTAAACTTATTTTTATATTCTGCTTATGTGATAAGTAACCTTAGTAAGATAGCAATTATTAACTAGTCCTTTTTAAGTCTTGTTTACATTTTCTTACAGTTACAAGGGTAATGGTAGATTGTAATTGTGATGTGAATTAGAATTCTGTTTGTGTAAAAATATCCTCTACTGATTGAAAGAAGAGTGGTCACCACATGTAGACAAAAACAGAGCTAAATTGACCATGTCAGCTTGTTTCTTACTGCTTTTTGAAATTCGAAACTTTTAAAATTTTTCTCACTGGTAACCACGATTCAGCCGACAAGGGATTAGCACGTTTCCATGTAATACAGGTTCAAATGTTTGGTGCAACTTTGTAATGTATAAGCCATTTTTTCAAAGGGTCGAATGGGGCGAATATACCTTGGAAAATATTAAAAACAACACTATAGATTTCTTTGTTGTCTCTATTATTTTTTTACAAGTGCCTGTTGAAGGGTTAAAAATAAATTACATCAAATCATTAATAAAGATAATCAACATAGTTACTATGGGACATTTTATGAGCTATGTTTCTCTTAAGAATAAAATTATCAGATAAAAAGTGCCGAAATCGACAGGGAATAGGACGGATAACTGCAAAAGAATATAATCTAGCTTTTTTCAACTTCTTCCGAAAGAGGAGTTATTCATTCCCCTGTTGAATGCACCAGACTATGTAGCAAAAGTATCGATCATTACTGGCTCCCCCGAAAAATAACACATTTCTGGAGAAACCCCCCCCCCTCTTTTTTTTTTTTTTTTTTTTTCAGTGAATTTACCTAACGCAACTGCTCTCCTCGACTAATTTGGAAATAAATAAATCTGGTAATGCTACGTAACTCTCTCTTGCAAATACTAAATACAAGCGGATATTCCTCATACATACTGTCATTTCCAGATATAGCATACTGTACATATTTGATATGGAATTAAAGACATTCATGTTACATTGGAAAAAATACAAGACAACATAATAATGTGAAATAATATATATGTTCTAATCACAGAGAAATTCTAGAGAAGCAAATGTATGATTTTGTGTGATCAAACTTAACATATATTCATATAAACATTTCTTTACTTTCAGAGATATCCATTATTTTCTTAAATGATGATACTTTCACTAGTACTTCTTACTGAACTCCCTATTTATGTGTAGATATAAGATCTTGAATAACTTGATAGACATTGGTGGTCCTAGTTGAAAGTAATTGTATTTATGTGTCAGCAACTCTTACAACCTCGAACTTTGCCAATTATGAGGATATAGAATATCACGAAATTGCTCAATTGGTTATGCAACTTAGCTGATAAGTCGGAAAAATAAATTTTATTAATTGATTTCTCTCTCTCTCTCTCTCTCTCTCTCTCTCTCTCTCTCTCTCTCTCTCTCTCTCTCTCTCTCTCTCTCTCAAAAAAAATAAGAGAAACCATACTAAATCTTATATACGCGTATTTATCTTGAAACCTGCATATCTAGGATCACAAAATATACTGCTAGAATAAGAGTGAACCAATGACACAAGCGGGGCCCTTATTTAATGGTAAAGTATTGAATTTATCAATTTCATTTAATGGATTTCCAAATAACGTATAAATATTTAAAGTCTATTCAAATTAGAAAATAAAACTATATCGGCTTCATTCATTTTACTGAACATAGTAAATTATTTTATTTGTATTTTATAAATAATCATAGATAAACTTTTATATCATAGACTGTTCGTTGATTATAGAATTTGATTATATTGTAAAGTAGGAATTATATTTCAATAAAATTAATTTATGACCGGTCGTAACGAATTGTCTTCCCGTTATTATGAGACAATATATTCTTGCCTTAGCAATTCTACCATAAGATTTCTGTACTACTGTTTACGTCATATATTTACATTTTACCTTTCAATCTATAACGTTTTATATAAAACCTTCAAACAAACAAGCATTTGACCCTTACAGTTCCTTTTCCTGTCTAAAGTTTCTTTGGCATCTATTTTAACTGTTCATTCATAGTCCTATTATACCCTTTTATCTGCCTGACAAAGAATTGACCTTCCATCGAACCTAGTCTATTTCGTTACCTTTATGAAAAAGAAAAAAATAGTTACAATTGCATTCTTCGTAAGGCCATTAATATTTTTATACCATTGGTTTTAGAATTATTTTCTTGAAGGTCAACTAATATTTTGTGTCACTGTGTCCTTGAATAAATTAGGTATCCCTCCATTTACAAGCAAATGACCTCAACTTTTACTCTTTTCATTCCCTAAACATCTCATTTACTAACAGAGACTTATTGTATATTCAAGTTTCTTGAATCATAGACCATTTGTAGCCCCACATAATATCATAAGTAATCGACAATCATCTCTCATCGAAATCGGTTTTTTTTTATGGAAATCAAATATAAATGCCTTGTTTTCAAAACTTCCTCTGCATGTGAAGCCTACTTTTATTTTATCTCTAAAGTTTTCTAGCTAACACTGACATTATCACTTACATTTCTCTTCACATTATTATCTATATCGATATCTTTTCATTATTCCATAAACTAGGGACTCCCGACCTAGTGTTAACGAACCCATATGGGTTCAAAAGCAGATTTCTATGGGGTTCATAAATGGGTGACGAGAAAAATATTTTAAATAGTTAAATATGTTGAGAGAGAGAGAGAGAGAGAGAGAGAGAGAGAGAGAGAGAGAGAGAGAGAGAGAGAGAGAGAGAGAGAGAGAGAGAGTTTATTAGATTCCCATTCATTGTGAATCTGCACCTTCTACCAGATAACACATAAGAACAGTTCTTAGGTTTGTTGGATGAGTCTTTTTACTCCAAGATAACAAGCAAGAAAAGTTCCTTGGTTTAATGAACGATTCCTTTGCAAAAGATGAATTTGAAGCCAAATGAGAGAGATTCCCCCTATTGTATCTGACATTGTTTTCTATGTTGTTAATGTTTCCTATTACTTATTTATGTACGCAACATCGATTACAGCTTAATATGAAACTTGACTTGAGATTCTACCTGTCTAATACTGATCGTCCAATAGAGAAACTTTTTTGTAACAAAGACGCGCAACCTTTACACTGAATTTCGGCGTATGTTCATAAATGAAATATTATTTTATACTTTATAAAGTATTTGAAATGTTAATGTTTCATCTTAATAAGCAGTTAAAATCCAAATAACTGAGTAATATCTCATTAAGTTAATTACTAAATTATCATTTTTTTCGAAGTCAGATTACTGAGGGTTTGGGCAAATGGTCTTATAACTCAGGGGGTACTTAACAGGAAAAAAAGTTAAGAGCTCACGAAGAACAAACCACTTCTATCATCTGATTTCTCTCTCAATATCCGTTTTTTTTTTTTTTTTTTTTTTTTTTTTTTTTTTTTTTAACGAATTATGCTAATTTCCATATATATATTTATAAGACTACATTTATGTTATTCCCAAGTGTTCCATACCGATTAGCATCCATGGTCCTTTTTTCAACGACCAAAAGATTTTCGTCATTGATATTTCATCAACAGCTGTACTTTATTGAGATTGAAGTATCTTAAATAATTTACCTATACTTAGTTTGATGTCAACAATACTGTTGCGTTGGTTTTCAGTATTATGTGAAAATGTTAAGTGATAGGATGTATTTAGTTTTTCTTGCTTTCCGGTCATAGGTTTTTGGTCAAGTATTTATCGTATGTAACTCATACCTCATACTTACACATACATTATAGTAAATGAATGTTCTTCCTTTCATATAAAGGTTGAGAAATCATGTTATGTAGATCTGGTCACTTAGAGCATACATGGGCATGTGAACACCATTATTTCCGTTTTCTTTGATAGAGTTACTAAGAAAAACGTTAACTGCATACATTTCCGTTTTTTCACGCGAAACTTATTCATTATGAGTATAGTTTAGAAACGTAACAAGAGAAATATATAAGGAGCTTATATTTTTCGCCTATATCATACTTTTGTTTACAGGTTCTCCTCCGTGGTTTTTAAATTCTCGGTGAAACCATTCTTCCCCGTTCGTGATGCAGTGAATTTTCCTGAAGAAAATGACTAGTTTATAAAGTATATGGTCGAAATTTCTCCCCTAGTAAATCATCTTACGGATGGGGAAGACTTTAATGGTAAAAGTTTAGATAATAGTAACAGAGATACAAAAATTGTTTACCTTCATTGATGCAATGTTGAAGGAAAAAATAAGTCAACCAATAAGAAAAAGGAAAAAATGCTGTGATTTTTCTTTGAAATGACAACTCTGATTTCCCAAAATTCACGTCTCCAACAGGTAATGGGTTAAACCAAAAATTAAAGTTTATGACAAATACCCTACATCACAAAACCCCAATTGAAATATTCAAAATCTTCTTCAGCGAAGAAATAATAAACGAGATTTGCACACAATCTGTTACGTGCCCCAAACTGGAAAAAAATGTTCGAAGAATTTATTTGGAAACGTTTTCTTTTTCACCATTATTGAAGTTTACCTGGAGAGCTTGAAAAAACGAGATGCAGAAAAAATGCAGAGAAGACAAAGGATTTGAAATTATACATCTAGCCAAGGCTTTGAATGAGAAGTTCATGCAGTTTGGAATATTCTCTAAAGAATTATACATTGATGAACAGATCGTGAGGGATTACGGAAGAAGTTCTCTTGAGCAGTTTATATGAGGCAAGCCTATAAGGTCTGGCTTTAAACAATGTATGCTCTACCGTGGAACTAGTGGTTACTGCTTCCATGTGTATTTGTATCAAGGGAAGCAAATAGATTCTACACCTATTGCCAAAATTACTGACAGCCTGGGTTCAATGGAGTCGCTATCCATTGTTAGTCATAATGATGACACGTATGATCATGAGATTAGGTTAGATATTTTATTTTCTCAAGCTATGACCTATTTGTGCAACAGATAAACTTAGGAATGAAAATGAGTGCTATGACTATCGATTTGATATCGAAGTGGCATGACAATAGTATTTTCACAATTGCTAGTAATCAATCATCTGTTACTCCCATATGGAGTGCGAGGAAATGGTCAACCAGTTGCAATAAGAAAATACTTGTTCCTCATTTAACGTAATAATATATTCATTGGAAGAGTGGATCACTTAGACTAGCTTGTTCAGAATTATTAGGTTTCTATTAGATCCAGGAAGTGGCATTTCAGTTTATTCATAAACGTTTTTGAATGTTGTTAGGATCATATCCTACTTTGTATATGCCTTGGCTAATGAACATAAGTTTACTATGACATTACTGGATATCAAGAGAATAATAGCTTGATCTCTTTCGAAGATATCAACAGATTCTGGCCCCAAAAAATCTGGAAAGCCAAAGGTATTTCCATTAAATATGCCAAACAATACGTGAAATATATTATGGGTCTTCATGTAGGAGAGCGTTTCAACAAATGGCATACAAAGTAAACATTATCTTATTTGAATAAGTAATTGAAACAGAGGTTTTCTTAAGTTTTCTTATACTTGTTTATATAGTCTTACAAGTTACAAGTTTGATTCAGGATTTCTGTTTCAAAGGCCTGAGTTGTACATGGTCCCTATGAAATAAACAAAATTATTTCTTATTTTCCATGAGATATGGGAGTGAAAATAATCATATTCATATTTAATATGTAACAATGATGTAAAATATTGTTTTAAATAAAAACTCTAAGAAAAAAATTAGGATTTAACAGGATTTAATACATCTGCTAATTAAATAACTTCGAATAAACTACCTTTTCTCATTCTCTAAACAGAGCCAGACTATCCCAAAACGGTTTGCGTTTATTCTCATCGTTTTACTTTTACTTTGCTTTGATGGCTGCTTTTCCGGTCTCATACAGCAGGGAAACTCCACTCTCTACAGGACCTCCACTGTCGTTTTACCTTGTTCATTCAGAGTATTTAACGTTTCATGTCGCTATCGTTCATTTACTGTTAAATCGTCACTTTTGTATGACTGTTGAAATAAGAAAGTCTTCCTCTTCAAAGCCTTAATGTCTTCAATCATTCAAATGTTTCATGGGTGCTTATTATATAGTCTTGGGGCCGCATATTTAAAGGCTCTTGAGCCTAAAATAGACATAAATCTAGGTTCCAACAGTTTGAAGCCACCTGTAACTATTCTCGTGTTGACATAATTTGTTGGCTGCGCAATATGTAGCAATTTTCTCAAGTATTTTGGACGCCCAGTTCTGATAACGGGGGGGGGGGGGGGGGGGAGTTATTGTACATTTTTTAATTCAATTCTCGCTTTAATCGGAAGCCAGTGTAAATTGATTAGTATAGGGGTGATCCTTCCTCTGGGTGGGACACCTTTTATCAGTCTTGCTCCTTTGTTCATTATGTTTTGTAATTTCTTATGTAGCACTTTTGGTAAATTTTAATAGATAGAGTTGCAGTAGTCAATCCTGATGATAACACAGTTTATCACAAGTTTCATTATAAAATTTTCGTCCAGGTACTTTTTTTATAAACGCAATATTTCTTGGATGATAACCAGCAGTTTTTATTACATTATTTATTTGGGCATTTAGAGACAGGTCACAGTCAAGAAACACACCTAGATTTCGAACTTTACTAGATATGGTCACTAAGTCATTATTTATGTTCATTTGAATATCACCCAAGTTTCTCACGCTTTTTCTCTTACCCACTTCCATGAATTCAGTTTTGTTCTCGTTTAATTTTAGTGGTTTAAATGTCATCCACTCTCTAACACTATCAAAGATTCAGTTTACAGTTTCAGTAGTGTCATGTATATCATTTATGGAGAGGTAAAATTGCGTGTCATCTGCAAATAGTTTGAACTCCCCGCCATGCCTTTGTAGCATTTTCGATAGAGCAATATTATAGATGCAGAATAAGATTGGGCCAAGTACACTCCCCTGGGGTACCCTTCTGTTTAAGGGTTCATATGATGAATAAGAGTTTCCAATTTGTACACATTAATTTCTACCAATTAAGTAGTCTTTTAGATATTCGAAGGATTGATCCTCAATGCCGATGGACTGTAGATCATTTAGTAGCAGTTCATGCACAACTGTATCAAAAGCAGCACTGAGATCGAGCAGTATTAAGATACCACATTTATTTTCATCCATCATTTCTAGCATATCATTTACAACAGAGCAGATGGCTGTCTCCATAGAGTATAGTTTTCTGTAAGCAGATTGGTTGTCAGGCAAAGCTTCTATTACTTCTAAGTGACTGACTAGTTGTTCAAGAATTACATATTCAAGCACATTTCAGACAAGGGTATAGATTTGAATTAGGTCTATGTGAGCTTAATTCCTGGTATTCCAGTGCATTTTTTTCAGAACTGGTGTGACTATAGCCATTTTCTCAGATTTAGCAAACTACGTTCAGCAATGCTTGCATTTGCTATTCTCATTATTATTTCGACTAGACTAGAAAAGTCTTTCTCTCCAATTACTTCAGATATTGGCCTATGATCGATTGCACTGTTTGTTTTCTTTGCTCCCTTGATAATTCTGGTGATGATATCTTGTGTTACGTTGTTAAATCATATCAATTTTGCCTGTGTGCCCGATGTATCATTAATCTGATGTTGAGTATTTACAAATGACCTGGTTATATTTTCAAATTTTTTTATAGCGAATACTAGAAAATTATTTGCTAGTTCCTGGTCTTTGTATCCATCAGGTAGCTTATTTTCTTTCCCATTTCCCATTATGCTATTCAGGAGACGATATAACATATTTGTCTGTTGCTGCTTCAAGGATCTTTCTTTTATAGTATTGACTTTTTTTCACAAAATTTAGGCTTACTATAGCTAGTAATGTTTCCAGCACACACATTTCATTTATGAAATTCTCTGAAGAGATTCCTTCAGTGGTGTTTGATGGATCACTAGTTAACCCCAATGGATTATGCTTACCTTAATCTTCTTGTTCTAGTGGGACCAGAGGCCAGGATCAATCTTACTTGGTGGGTGAATGAGGAAATCTTCATCGAAGGACTTCAACTGTAATCCTTACCTCACCTACAGGACCCTTCCCCCCCCCCCCCTACTCTCATTTGGTGTTGGCCTAGCCTTCACACATCCTGGCCATCATTCTACAATTGACCATATAGGTAGTTGGTGGAATTGGCTTGAGGTTCCCTGTCTGCCGCCGGCTGAGCGGGCTACCGGCAGGGATCCTCCTCCTTTTTTATAGTGTTCTTTAGTCCTCCCTTGGACTGCCTTCCATGACCCTACTACCATATGGATGGGCTATGGTTGGATGGAGGACCGAATATATTCCCCCTTCCATATAAACCCTCATTCCGGATGAAGGTCTGCTAGGCTGAGCCTTTGCTTTCCCCCCATCCACGCTTTTTCTTTTTCTTTCACCAACCCTGGGCTGACTGCCGGCAGCCATCTCGGACGACCGCCCGCCGTCAGTTTGCTCTGCCGCCATTTGCCAAGGGGTACCGTTGATCGGCGACCCAACAGCAACCGGCATCCACTCTGGCCGGCCGCAGGCAACCATGTTGGCTGCCGCCGGCCGGTCATCCAAAGTCTACAGGCTTTTTCCGCCGGCTGCCGGAGGGTCCACCTTGATAGAGGGACCCTCCGGCTGCCGGCAGCGGAGCAACTACCGGCGACCTGCCACCCCTTATCTGGAAGGCAGTACATACCTTCAATAGCCCAGGGCAATGCCGGCATATGCCGACAGGCACACAGTACTGACGGCAATGGTCTGTACTGTAGCCTATACAAAAAAAAAATTTCAAACCTACAAGGTGCTTCATGGGCAGCCAATTGTGAGACCACCACATCTAGAGAGCTATTCTCTCTGCTTAATTAATGGATGATATCCATTATTAAAAAATCCCCAATATTGAACCTGGAAGACCATGTTAAGATTGCACTTTATATCCAAGGATATTATCTTCCCATATAATTCATCAAGAATTTTCTGTTCAATATTGGAGGAGGTCATAGCAATGGGCTGGACAGGAGGCACATGTGGGTGTCTTTCCCTTTTTCTAGCTTACACTATCCTAAGCTAAATAAAAATTTATGAATCTGTATGATGAAATCTGAGATTTTCACCGAATACTTATATGCTTTTCTTTCTTTACAGGAGGAGCATCCTGCGTGCGGGAACCATTTCTGCAAGGTCCGCAGTAAGAGCTTCTGCGGCCATGATATGTGCAGGACCCACGCGCGCTGCGCAATTACGAAGGGATCTCTAAAGTATTGGGACCCACAGGTATGTACCGTTTGTGACAAACTGGTAAAAGAGGCTTTTGATGATCAGATGTCCACAGAGTCAAGGGATGCAGCAAGAGATACGCTGCGAAAATGGGTCAGAGGTTTTCAGAAGAACACCTCTGGCCCATATCTTCCTAATGAGAAGATGAGGGCTTGTCTGTTCCTTAGGGCATCTTCAGATGCAATTATTACCCAGGCTCAACCTGAGATTCCCCTCGTCCAGATTACGATAGAATCAGATGTATCCGATGCCTTGAAGGACATAGGAGACGGAACGTGATCTCCTAGTGGGAGAACTGGAGCAAGAAACTCTCTTTCATCCTGAAGGCGACGTGGAGAAAACCGAAACGATTTCGGTTCCATCAACTGCTGTGGCTGGGCCTGCCCCGTCGACTTCTTCTTCTGCCCCCCAGCTACACTCGATCACCAATACGCTGCACTCACTTTTGTTTATGTTCCAGGACATGCAAAAGCAGTCGTCCGAGAAGGAGGCTTCTCTACAGACTGAAATGCACCAGGTCGTGTATACGCGTTTAGCCCAAAGAAGCTAAACATCAAAGATCTTCCCGCCTTTTCTGACATCAACCCTTGGAGGTATGCTGAGCACATGCCGATGTTAGGGGGGGAAGATTTTCCTCTCCGAGAAACTGGGCACTATCCCAGTAGATGATGTGGAGTTCTGGACCAGCAAAGGGGCCTATCCGGATTGTTACGTCCGCCTGAGGACGGAACCCCCTTCCAAAGAGGAAACTGAGCCGAAAGAGGTCATCATTCTGGACCTCCCCAAGGCCCAGGCCTTGTTTACTAAAACCTTGAAGGACAGGGCATTCACTAATTCCATGGTGACGGCTCTCAGCAAGAAGCACCCTTCATTCATTGCTGATTCTTCCCGTGCCTTCCTCTTTATGGAGAAAGGGTTTAAGGCAGCCTTGAAGGCAGTCGAGGCAGGAAAACCTTGTCCTACACTTGAGGAGTGTAGACCCTTCTGCCTTGCCCTACCATCTGACAATGCGAGCTGGAAGGATGTCTAAAACACCTTCTCAGTCGGGAACCTGGAGGCAGACATTGCCGGACGTCAGTTCGGTGAAGACCTACCAAAGTTGTCGGACTTTCACCTGCGCAGGGAGCAGGAGACCAAAGAACGACTTGCCACCTCCATGTCTCTACAAACCGGGTTAGAGATGATGGCAAGTGTTCCCGAGACCCCAGATATGTTCATGATCTTTGCCAAAGCTCATTTGGCAATGGTCACCAAAGACCTATATAATTTCATTAAAGCCCGCCGGGCTTGTAGAGAGTTCGTGTTTGCCTCGGCTACGGTGAGGCACCAACCAAGGAAGCTGATAGCCTCCAACGTCTGGGGAAAAGACCTCTTCCCAAGTGAAGTGGTCAAAGAGGTCGTGGACAAAGCCGCAACGGAGAACAGGAATCTCCTCTCCAAGTGGGGCTATTCTCCAAAAGAAAGTCTTCCGCTGAGGAGCGTCCCCAGCCGAAAGGGAGGACAAAACGACCAAGAGTGCCCTCTCGTCCTCGACAACAACAACAGCTCCCCGTGGCTATGGTCCCCCAGACGATGGCACAACCACCCACCATTTTCCAGCTGGTGCCCCAACCAGTGGCGACTCAGTCGCCCGTCTTCACCCCAGCCTTTGAAAGGCAATTGACGACCTTTAGGCCGAAGTCTCGAGGTTCCTTTTGTGGAGCCTGTAGACACCCCTTCAGAGGTAGGGGCAACAGAGGTGGACAAGGCCAAGGAGGCAAACCCTCCAACCAGCACTCCAAGTGAGATGTTGCTGGTAGAAGGGAGACTTCTCTTTTTTCGGGATCGGTGGACCTTCGATCCCTGGGCCCACAGCCTAATCAAGAATGGACTGGGGTGGAGTTGGCGTGCAACTCCACTGAACTTCCCTCAATTCTTCCAACACTCAATGCCCATATTGGAAGAATACGTTTAGGAACTCTTAGACAAGAGAGTTGTAAGGAGGGCAAAGTCCATCAAATTCCAAGGAAGGCTGTTCTGTGTTCCGAAGAAAGACTCGGAAAAGCTCAGAGTCATTCCGGACCTATCACCACTCAACAAGTTCATAGTGAACTACAAGTTCAGAATACTGATGTTCCAACACATAAGGACCCTTTTGCTCAAACAGGCATACACAGTCTCCATAGACATGACGGATGCGTACTGGCACGTTTCAATCAACCATCAAGTTTCCCCCTACTTAGCCCCAAGGGTATTCACCAAGCTTGCAAATGTGGTCATTCATCAACTACACCTAAAGGGAATTCAGGTAGTAGCCTAACTGGACGACTGGCTGGTGTGGGCAGCATCCAAAGAAGAGTGCACGCAAGCCTGCAAGGAAGTGGTCCTGTTCCTGGAACACCTAGGATTCAAGATCAACTTCGAAAAGTCTCGACTATCTCCAGCTCATAAGTTCCAGAGGCTGGGTGTCCACTGGAACTTACAGTCACACTGCCTTTCCATTCCATCAATGGAATGGGGTCTCTCCAGTTCACCTCAGTGACAGACCCAGTATTGAGAGCTCAATTAAAAGATGCATCAGGAGTTTGGAGAAAATACGCATCAAATGCTCGAAGAGATCTAAAAAGACCGATACCAAATTGTCTGCGATCCCTCCTCAAGCCATGGTCGGAGGCCAAGTATCTAAAGAAGAAGGTACTCCTACAACCGCCTCCACCGTCAGTCACTGTTCACACGGATGCCTCAAAGGAAGGGGGGGGGGGGGGAGGCCACTCTCACCATCGGAAAGTCCAAGGAACCTGGTCTTCCCTCTTCAAAACCTTCCACATCAAATTTCTGGAAGCCATGGCAGTTTTTCTTTCACTGAAAAAACTGAAACTTCGCTGCTCAATCCACATCCGACTGGTATTAGACAGCGAGGTTGTAATGAGAAGCCTAAATCGACAGGGCTCGAGATCGTCTCAAGTCAATCAAGTGATATTGGCCATCCTCCGGCTAGCAGAGAAGAAGAGATGGCACTTGTCAGCATTTCATCTTCAAGGGTTGTTGCAATGTGACGGCGGACGCTCTATCCAGGTTCAACCCGATAGAGTCAGAATGGTCCTTAGATGCAAGATCATTCTCCTTCATCTTACGCAAAGTCCCAGGACTGCAAGTAGACCTCTTCGCAACGAGCGATAACAAGAAGCTATCCCCGGTATGTAGCCCCGTACGAGGAACCTCTAGCGGAAGCAACGGAAGCAATGTCCCTAGATTGGAACAGATGGTCCAAGATCTACCTGTTCCCTCCAACCAACCTTCTGCTGAAAGTCCTCAACAAACTGAGATCCTTTCATGGAACGGCAGCATTAGTGGCCCACTAGTGGCCCAACAGCATCTGGTTCCCTCTGATTACGGAACTATGCCTAAAGCTGATCCCGTTGCCGGATCCAGTTCTGACTCAACAAGTGCAGAAATCGACTGTCTCAGCTTCACCACAGAAATCCCGGAACCTTCATCTCATGATTTTCTCACCTTAGCAGTCAAGAAAAGGTTCGGGATTTCAAAGGACAGTATTAACTTCTTAGAAGAATACAAGTCAAAGTCAACGAGAAGACAATACAAGTCTTCCTAGAAAAAATGGGTTGCCTTTGTCAAGGCAAAGAACACAAAGGAGATTTCTACGGATTTGTGTTTACCCTTCTTCATCCATCTCCATGAACAAGGGTTAGCAGCCAATACGATTGCTACGTGCAAATCTGCCCTAACCAGACCCGTGCTGTACGCCTTCCAGGTGGACTTCTCCAACAAAATCTTCAACAAGATTTCCAAAGCTTGCGCTAAACTTCAGCCTGCAGCCCCTCCAAAGACCATTTCATGGTCCTTGGATAAGGTTCTTCACTTAGCATCAACCTTGAACAACGGAGATTGCTCTCTAAAAGACTTGACTCAAAAGGTGATATTCTTATTTGCACTAGCCTCAGGAGCCAGAGTTAGCGAAAAAGTGGCCCTATCGAGGGATGATGGCCACATTCAGTTCACAGACTGCGGAGAACTGAGCCTTTTTCCGGACCCAACGTTTCTCGCCAAGAACGAGCTGCCCACTAAGAGGTGGGGTCCCTGGAGAATCTGCCCTCTGAAGGAAGAAGCATCCCTATGACCAGTGGAATGCCTAAAGGTCTATCTTTGTAGAACTTCAGACTTTAAGGGAGGTCAGTTTTCAGGGGAGAAACATCAGGTTCGACATAAACCTTGAAACAACTAAGGGCGAAGTTCACCTATTTTATTCGAAGAGCGGATCCAGACAGTACACCCGCAGGTCATGATCCGAGAAAAGTTGCTTCGTCTCTAAATTTCTTTCAAACTATGTCGTTAGAAAGTATTCGCGCTTACACTGGATGGAAGTCATCCAGGGTCTTCTTCAAGCACTACGCAAAACAACTACAGGAGATCATACACTTCGTGGTGGCAGCAGGTAGTGTACTAAAACCTGCCGCTTGATCTGTGGGAAGAACAGTGCACTATTTGCGACTTTTAGTGAAGGGTGTACATGATAAACTTTTATGTGTATCATGTTGAGTGATGTGTCTAGTGCATGACACTATAGACTGTTCTAATTACACGGGTGACATTAAGCATAATAGACTGACACATGTGCCATGCATATTCGTATGCAAGTGTTCCTTGTAACAACAGAATCCAAAGTGAAATATTCCATATTTCCCATAGAGTGGCTTGTGTTTCCTTTTCAAATGAAACTTATAAATTTTTTCTGTTATTACCAATTATGCTTTCACACCGATATCTTCAGCGAAAAATATGATTGATTGTAAATGTTACAACCTTGATTTCTATATTCTATTGTAATTAACGATAGTAGGAATCTTTGCGTCTCATTTCGCCCCAAATATCCTATACCATTCAATAAAGGGTGTCAGAGCGTCATTTATCCTCTTAATTTTAGTAAAATATTCGGAACTTAGGTTATTCTGTTCCAAGCAAACTTTCTTCAGATAATTTGCTATGCTTTCAAGTTCAGTCACTGGTAATGACTGATTGTACTAACCTGTTTACCTTACTGAATTAAGGTTTCCTACACGAATGTAAACCTGTCTATCAGTCTCCATGAATAAACAGATTCGGGAGGTATTAGTAACCTACACAGATCATTTCCATTCAGAGTACAAACTATGCTTTTTGTATATGAGGACACTAATATACAAACTTGTTTACTAGAGTGTTCCTTGACCTCATAATCCTCTGGTTTTCTCCTAGAGTCTTCTCAGACTCTTCCCTGTAGGGGGAAGGAAGCACCGACATAGTCCATGATCAGCTGAATGATGTATAATAGTAACATCAAGTGTCTCTAAGTCCTGACGACCAAGGAAAATTTATCTCGAGATGACAGGCACTATTGAAAATCCACAGATACATTAATGCTCTGGTAAACTTCCATCAGGACGACATGGCCTGAACCCAAAAAACGGATTCTGAGCAAAGCGAAAAATCTATTTTTGGGTGAGG
>NC_090726.1:75968961-75988961 GCF_036898095.1 Palaemon carinicauda | reverse complement strand
GATTTCGAAAAAACAGGAATTAACAACAATGTAAAATGCCTTAGCAACTTAAGATTTATAGATGACGTAGTTTTATTTAGTGAATCACGGGAGGACCTGAAAATAGATGAATATTTGAATTGAAAAAGGAGAAATGTAGGACTGGAAATTAATATGAATAGAATAAGATAACGCAAAGACACAACACATAAAGGGTTATGGACGAATCTCTGAGTATTATCAATGAATAAACAAATTTTTCTCTACATCACGAAACGGAAAGTAAATGAAAGATAATGATGGGTGAGAGAAATTTTGATAAAAAAAATATTACTATTATTATTATTATTATTATTATTATTATTCAAAGTGCTATGCAGTATATCTTAGCAAACCATGTTTGGCAACAATTATACTCGAATAAGTGGATTAGCAACTTGGTGGAATAAAGAGAGCTTTGGGTGTAGAGGGAATGCCCCCCTAAAACATTAAGTCACTGACAGCAGGGTGTCAGATTGGGTTTAATGCGATGGACAAACTATCTCTTCAGCTTTTACTCACGATGCCTGGTTGTTGATCTTACTATAATTATTATGGACCAGCAGGCCTCATTGCCTTAGATAGGCACTATATATCACAAAGAACTGGCTATCCTTTTATGTATCTAGACAATAATATCCTGTATGGATTTAGCCACTCATGAAAAAGAAGATGACAGCATGGTCCCTAGTCCCGGGTTTAGCGGGTTGTTAAGAATCTCCCGGTTTAAGAACACTAAAGGAAAATCTAAAATTGGTAATTGGGGTCTTAGAACCATGAATTAGATTAGGAAGTTACAGCAAGTGGAAAATGAATTTATGAAATATAGTTTTGATATCTGGCCCTAAGTGGAACACGCTGTAATGGGAGTGGTTAGGAAACTTTAGACCCAGAAAATATATCTACTCAGAAGGATCAGATGGAGTTGTAAGAGAAGGAGTTGGAATTATGATGATACCAAGAGCAGAAAAGGCATTAACCGAGTGGAGAGATGTAAACAGTAGTGTTACTAACAACGTTCCAATCAAAGCAAAAATATGAGTATTATAGTTTGCTATCCACCAACAAATGATTCCCCTGAAGAAAAGAAAGATGAATACTATGAAGAGCTGCAGAGTGTAATAGATGATATCCCAGAGAGAGATATGAAAACTATGATTGGCCACTTCAATGCTAAATTTAGAAGGAATAATCAAGCGAGAGACAATGTGATGGGTGTTGAGGGACTTGGAGAAGTTGCAAATGAAAATGAAGCACATTTCACAAGTTTCTCTTCAGCGAACAATCTTGTCATTGGAGGTACTCTTTTTCAACACAGGAACATCCACAAATATACATGTCCTAATTCGTGTATGTATTTGTCCTGTATATCAAGGTAAATGAACTCCATATTCAAGAGTATTCCACAAAAACCTAAGTGTCTGCATGTTTTGCAATGGCTGCATTTTGATAACGAAGGCAGTAGCTAGTTGCCGATGAGCACTCGAGTTGATAAGTCCCTCACCTGGGAGGGTAGATTGTGTAATATGTACTTACGAACAAATCTTTTATAATAAATGAAGAAAAACCATATGCCGACGTCTCATTATCCGTCTGCACGCATCATATTGGTGTCAGGTGTATAAAATACGTGTGCGTATGCTGTGAGTTAAGTTGTTCTTTGAACCAGTGAAATAAAAGTTCAAGATACCAAAATACACAAGGAGTAACATAGCGTACGCTGCTGCGGCAGTAGACGAGAATGAAGGAGCAGTGGGATATAGCATTCCCGATGAAGATTATAGACAGGAAATTAGAACACCAGAAATGGAAAATAAGCTAGAATAGTTGGAAGAGTTAATTAACAGATTGGTGGTGGAACGAGAACAGGAGTGGAGTGCAACCACAGCATATCCGACGTATATAAACGCAGTTCAAATGCACACAACTGAACGTACACATGCACAGCCAAGTGAAGATAAACAAATTGTAGTTTTAAAGTTGCCAGAACTCCAGGCAAAAGTTAGGCCTTTCGATGATCAACGGCCTAAAGAAGGTTTTTAATCAATTGAAGTGTTTTTGAGAGACTTTGAAGTAGCCACATATGGGTGGTCGGAAAAAGAAAAAGCTATTCAAATAATTAGATTACTGAAAGATGCTCCGGCAATGGAAGAAATGTGTTGGCCATAAGAAAGTTTAAGAAGCTATACTGAAATAAAACGTTGTTTAATTGAGAAGTATGCATTGCCTGATGAGAGAAAGGGAGACCTAAATGAAAATTACAAACCCAAAATACGGGAAGGTGAATCCGTTCTTAGTTTTGCAATTCGCATTTTTCTGGATTGCGATTCGTTTGCTACCCAGAGTGCCAATCTCCAAGAGGGTGATAAAAAAGCAATTGCCTGTAAACATATTCGCAGATTAGTAAACCCGTATTTATGTGGTTATTTGTTCGATGACAATCGCTCGTTAGCAAATGTAGTGAGTGCGATACAAAACATTTTAGACAGTTTGATAGAAGAAAAAATGACTGGGAATAACGTGGCCGATTCCGAGAAGTTGGCAGCCATGAGAGGAAGTCGACCCCCGAAGAGAGGTAAGGGGGAATGCAGTCAACAGATTAGCAGACGCTTCAGATGTTGGCACTGTGGGGGAAAATGGCACCGACGAGTGGAATGCCCCACCCAAGGATTCTCCCGCTGTTACACTTGTCAGGCCTACGGTCATTTATCTCGAGAGTACCCAGCAAAAAGCGCCCATGGTGGGTGGGCTGGGGTGCACACACACCTCCCCCGCCCAACATCCAAGGGAAAGGGAGCAGAGGAAGGGGGGGACGAGCGAGTTCAATGCCCCCCCCCCCCTGACATCACAAGCAGTAGTCAAGGAAGCAGTGACGACAGACGTGACAGAGCAAACACTGGGACCTCCATCGATATCCCCGACCTTACCCCAGAAGCACTAGGGAGAGGACCAGGGAGCAGCGGCATGGAGGCCGAGGTCTTTAACCCGTGTCCATATCTCGAAAGGGTCATCTGGGAATGTTAGCAGTTAGGATCGACCTGCAAGATAGATCCATATGAGCACTGATTGACACAGGAGCCAGTGTCTCATTGATTGAAAAAAAATTCTCCTAAAATCCACTACAGCCAGCGGCATCCATTGTTCTTGACACGCCAGGAGGAAATAAACTACACATAAACCATACATAAATTGTCCAGTTCAAGGTGGGGTCTGTGAAGTTTACACATGAATTTTTTGTCTTGCCCACCTCGGGAATTCCAGGAATAGAGGCTATTCTTGGAATAGACTTTATATATAATAATCAAATTTGCATTATTGGGGGAAAAGATACAATAACACTAAAAGCAGGAGGGTACATTTTGCCGATAGATTCATGAGGCATTAAGTGTGTGTGTTAGCTCGGAGAGACATTTAAGTAAGGTGAGAGATGTGAAGTGTTGTCCCCCCAGACCCTTACGAGCATATCTGTGACCCCGTGTCGCCCTCTTGCGGAAGACACCAAGGTAGTTGTTAAACCCCATGACAATTGGGTCCATATGATATTAGAGGGCTTGACAGAAATTAAAGAGAAGAAAGCTTATATAACAATAGGTAATTTGTCAAATAAAAGAATTGTTTTAGGAAGTGATTTTGTGTTTGAATTAGAGTTATGTGAAATTGCTTATAATGGGATGCTGGGAGTCACAACTCCAGCCCGCACAGACGAACGGATTCAGAATTTGATTATGCAAGCGCAAAAATTATGTCCACCAGAATATCAGCCTGTAGTTAGTGACATTGTCAATAATTTTTCCGATGTAATTGCAATTGGAGATGAGCCACCTGGGAGGATTGATCGACTTCCCTTTAGCATTGAAACTGGGCAGGCGGAGCCGATCAGGTCAAGGCCTCATAAGGTATCCATTCATTTCCATGAAGAGATAAAAGGGGAAATTAATAAATTAAGGGGACAAGGGATAATCGAGGAGAGCGAATCCCCCTGGGCTTCTCCAATTGTAGCTGTTAGGAAAAAGGATGGCTCGGTAAGATTGTGTGTTGATTATAGGAAATTGAATGCAATCACTTAGGATAATGCATTCCTATTGCCCTCAATTGAAGAATTACTTATGAAAGTACGAGATAGCAAATATTTTACAGCTGTTGATTTGAAATATGGATACTATCAAATACCCATTCAGGAAGACAGTAAATGTATAACGGCATTTATAGCTAATGATCAATTATTTCAGTTTAATTTTCTTCTTTTCGGTGTTAAAAATGCTCCAAGTCATTTTTCTAGAGTAATGATGGCGGTTTTGTCGCCCTTAATTGGCCATAATGTTCTTGTTTATTTAGATTATATCATAATTACAGGGAAAACGGCTGAAGAACATAGTAATAATATTCGTAAAGTTTTAGAAGCATTGCGACGTAATGGTATGAAAATAATTTTGTCAAAGTGCAAATTTTTTTGTAAACATGTCGAATTTTTAGGTCACATAATAACCCCATAAGGTATCCAACCCTGCCCCAGTAAAGTAGCAGCTATTACAGATTTCCCCAGGCCACATAACTCTAAGGAAGTAGCTGGGTTTCTTAAGCTCGCTGGGTATTACCGTAAATTCATAAGAGCTTTTGGAGAGATAGCGAGACCCTTAGATGCTTTAAAGAAACAAAAAGTAATAAATTGGGGAGAGGGAGAAGAAAAGGCCTTTAACCATTTGAAAGCTGCCTTAACTAGCAATGAATTACTCGTATATCCTAGATTTGATCGCCAATTTTTAGTGACAACAGATGCGCGTAGCGTAGCTATTGGTGGCGTAGTTTCTCAACGAGATGATACAGGCAAAGAGAGACCCATTTGTTTTGCTTCCCGGGCATTAAAAGGGGCAGAAAAGAATTATAGTACATTCGATTGAGGGGCTTTGCCTATTCTTTGATTTCTAGAGAGGCATCGGTTCTCTTTATTAGGTCAGTCGATTGAGTTGTAAAGTGATCATCGCCCCTTACCTGATTTGTATTATAAAAGTGATTTGACATCTCGTCAAGCAAGATGGATTGAGAGATTGTTCGTGTTTAACATAAAGTGTTTTCACCACATAGAAGTTAAGGCTAACAAGGTAGCTGATGGTCTCTCTAGGTGTGCAGTAATAGGAGTAACAACTAGGGCACAAAAGAGTAATGAAGAAGGTAACCAAAATAGTGAAGACCCCCATCAAAATAGAGAAAATAGAGAACGGGATGAGAGTTCTCGCGATGCACATATAGTAAACGGGAGAGAGAGAGAGAGAGAGAGAGAGAGAGAGAGAGAGAGAGAGAGAGAGAGAGAGAGTCAACTTGGGAGAGAGAGAGAGAGAGAGAGAGAGAGAGTCAACTTGGGAGAGAGAGAGAGAGAGAGTCAACTTGGGGGAGAGAGAGAGAGAGAGAGAGAGAGAGAGAGAGAGAGTCAACTTGGGAGAGAGAGAGAGGGAGAGAGAGAGTCAACTCGGGAGGGAGAGAGAGAGAGAGAGCTGACTCGGGAGAGAGAGAGAGGGATGAATATATGTGGATGACCGAGAACATGACCAGGGGTGTCCAGAATGAATGCCCTGAGGATGCAAGTTTGATTGACTTGGAATGTTGGGACATGAAAGAAGTCCGAGAGGGACAGAAAAAAGAGGAATGGATGGAAAGAGTGCGAGCAGTGATTAAAGGGGAAGCAAAGAGTTATCCGTCATTTCTGAATGTGCCTCGTGAGAAATTTTTTATTGAAAATTATTTTTTATATTGTGCTTACGAGAAGAAGGGAGAGGAATTTGGTGCAAGGGTAGTTCTTCCCCCTTCTTAAATTAAACGAGCCATCCACATTGTACATGCAAGTCCGTATGCAGGGCATTTAGGGATTGATAGAACATTAAGGAGAGCATGTGAATCCTTCTTTTGGTTAGGAATGAAAAAGTCTATAAAGAATTATATAGATGGTTGTCATGAGTGTAACTGTTTCAAAGAACATAAAAACACTGTACCAGACGCCAGAAAGTGGCCAATTGGTCCCATTAAATTTTATAGAGTGCATATGGATGTAGTAGGACCATTTCCTACTGGGTTAACACAACATAAGTATATATGTGTATTTGTGGATGCATTTACTCTGTACACTCATACTTACGCACTGTTGGATAAATCTGCAAATTCATTAGCCCAGGCCAGCTAGCTATGCTTTTTCATTACTAGGTTTGGTTGCCCGAAAATTTTGATAAGTGATACTGGTCTTGAGTTTATAAATAAGGTGGTGAAATCGCTCACGGACTTCATGAAAATTGAACCCTTTTCAGTGACCGTATATAGGCCTTCAGCAAATGGCTTAGTAGTGTCGCATTATAGGGAAGTAGTGCGAATTTTGCGTTACTTAGTGGCTGATGACCCTCTTCACTGGCACGCCGTGCTTCCTACAGCTGAGCTAGCTTTGAACATTGCATATAATGCTATGCTCAGGGACACATCTTTCTTTTTAGTGATGGACAGGATCCTGTGTTACCATATACGGTTCTCATTAATTCGCAACAATTGCCAAATTATTCAATTGAGCAATACCGTGTATATTTATTAAATTCATTGAGGAGAGTAATGAACCCCACTGAAAGGTTTTTAAAAAGATCTAATGAAAATCACAGCTCAAAGTGTGATGGTCTGTTCAAAACCGCACCGGTAAAAGTATTTGTGGGCGATCGTGTATATTTGAGACAATTGCAACCTAGGAAACACAAACTAGAGCCAGCGTTTTTGGGTCCTTACCGAGTAAAGATGGTTAAGTCTAACACAGTTGTGATACAAAGCATTGTTAATGACGCAGTGTCTGAACATCATCAGGCACACATACATGTGGTACCTGAAGATGTAGTTTTCAAAAGTGTTCCTCCTTACCCCTGCATACGTCACATCCCTCGAGCTGATGAGTAGAATTCTTATTTTTTTTCCCCATGCTATTGTTGTTGTTTGAACAGACCTGATTTCTTCTTTCGATGTGTTTTAGATAAACATGATGATAACAATGCCTTATGTTGATACTGAATTTATATGTAAAATGTTGTAATTTTGCTGAGTGTAGAAATACATATAGCATTGTTGAGTGAACCTAAAAACAATCAGGGGTTAAATAGTTCAAGTGAGATCCGTCAGGCAGATGCTGTATTATTCATGTATTTATATGAATCCTGGTTGCTGGGGCCGGGGCGGTTCCCGAATGGCAAGTGGCTGCGGGATTAAAGTTCAGCCTTGAGGATAGGCAGGGTTAGAGAATGTGTAGATGTGAATACCTTATACTTAATGTTATAAGAGAAGGGCGGGAAGATGAATGATTTTCTCGGGAAACGGCTAGTGACCACCGGTTGCAAGTGCAAGTGTTGTAGTGATTTAAATAAATGGTTAAACGGTGGTAGTGAGATGTGTTGCAAAATTGTGCCCTAAACCCGGACAAATAAAATATAGGGATTAAGGAAAATCTATTCCTACCCCTGTCCCGCCTAAGAAGCCCGTATTGCCCGCAAACAGAGGGACGTTATTGATGAGGATATATAGACCTGATGTTATGTTTTTTTTTTTTTTTTTTTTTTGCTTTGGATATTCTGTGTTTTGGTTGCAAAGGTCTTAAGAAGAAATGAGTGGAATTATTTATATTGTTTTGTGTACATTTTTTCATGCAATATTTCATTTTTTATTTTCTTTTTGGAAGATGTGTTGTTTTTTGGGGTGATTTCTATATATATATATATATATATATATATATATATATATATATATATATATATATATATTATGCTGCATTTCTTTTTAGTACATGCCATACCTATTCCGGGTTGGAGTGTCCTCCATATATCATAGACTAGTGAGGGCGAGTGCGCACCTCCTCCCGGAGTGAGGACTTTGGGAGGGGGGTGAGGTAATGTACTAAATCGTGTGTGTAGATGTCTTGTCTATCAAGGTAAATGAACTCAATATTCATGAGTATTCCACAAAAACCTATATGTCTGCATGTTTTGCAATAGCTGCATTTTAATAACAAAGGCATTATTTAGTTGCCGATGAGCACTCGAGTTGATAAGTCCCTCACCTGAGAGGGTAGATTGTGTAATGTGTACTTATGAACAAATCTTTTATAATAAATGAAGAAAACTCATATGCCGACGTCTCATTATCCGTCTGCACGGTCATATTGCAATTACAAAAATTAAATAGATCACATTGTCATTAATAAAGAGAGGAGGACTTTGAGAAATGTTAGAAGCTATAGAGGTGCAGATATTGGTAGTGGTCATCAGCTCCACTTTGCCAAACAGAAATTAAAAGTGAAAGAAACCAACAGAAAGGTAGATAGAATAATTAGTTTTGATACAACTAAGCATCTAGAAGAAGAGCACTGAGATACATTTGCAATTGTATATACGAATCTATTTGCAGTTTTAGAGACTTATGGTAACAAAGAGCATACAATTAAAGAAGAATGGTGTGATATTAACCCTGGAACGGTACGGTGGGTCGTCCGCGACCCCGAGCGTCAAAACAAAAGATGTTTTTCTCACGTGACTCATCCCCGTGACTGAATTTGTGGGTGATCGACCTGCAGTCGGTATCTCGCCTACACGCTCTAGTAGTGTCCAGATGTGCATCACTGTAGTTGTACTCCTTCCCAGATTTCTGAGACGCGTCGGGGTTGAGCGCGACCGAGTTTACCATTCTAAGGTAAGTTGCAAGATTATCAAAGTTATTACGTATTATGAAATTGTCGTAGAATGGTACAACTTGTATAGGTCTTGTTTTTTTTCTACTTAATTTTTTAAAATATTTATAATAAATAGTTTTTCTGCAGATGAGTCGTATTTATCTTCACAGTAGTTTTGAGCATTCATTGTATTTTTTTTTTGGCAAAAAAAAAAAGGAGGTTACTGCAAAAACAGATTTTTCAAGAATTTTTTTTTGTGTCGGGGTCGCGCGCGACCGAGTATACCCTTAAAGGGGTGTCCGAGGAGCGTACCTATCCAGGGTTAAGAATATATATCAGTCAGTTGGTAGTGAAGTTATGGGACACGCAGTTACAAGAAGAAAGCCATGGATATCAAAGGATACTTAGGATACTATAAAAAGAAGACAAAGACAGAAATGATCAATGAAAGTTTCCGAGGAAGTAATGAAAATTACAAGGTAGAGCATGATAAGTATTCCAGTATTGACAGTGAGGTCAAACGAAAAGCCAGGAATGACTGGAGAAAATGTTTTGACAGTGAAGCAGATGAGGCTAACAAAACTATGAATTCAAGAAGTTGCTATGTTGTAAGAATCGCTGAGAATAATTAATGAGATCTAGACTTGGGCAAAGAAGAAGCATGTACCCATCAAAAAGAGGGATGGATCTGTTGTAATAACGGAATATGAAGAAAAACCGCGTTGGAAGGATCACTTTAGTGAGGATATAAATAGAAGATATGAAGTGAATAATTTTATTGATATACCTTAAGCTGATGAAGACCTTGGTGTGCCCATTAATGAATTCACTGTTCAATGAACTAAAGAAATGGAAAGCCCCTGGATACGATGGAATAACGACTGAGATGATACTAGCCGGAAATGAAATGACTGCCTGAATACTTACAAGATTATTGTATAGAATGTGGCATAAATGACAAACAAGGGAGATTTAACTGATTGCAATAATTACAAAGGTATATCATTTACGTCAGTTGTTATGAAAATATATGGTATAATTATATTAAAAAGGCTGGAGAGAAAGATTGATGAAAACCTGAGACATGAACAAGCAGGATTTCAGAAAGATAAAAGATGCGCTGGCCCTAGTTTTCATTTTGAGATATGTTATACAGCAATGCGTTCAATATACAAATCCCCTTTTGAAGGCATTTTTTTTTATTATGAAAAAGCCATTGATAGTGTGCACCGGCCAGTTTTGTGGAAATTCATGCATTATTATGGAATTCTTCTTAAATGTGTGAATTTGATTAAGTCTGTTCATGAGCATAGCAAGTGCAAAGTTAATGCTAGTGGAGTCCTATCAAATGAGTTTCCAGTGAACAGCTGAGTGTTCCAAGGGAGTACGTTGTCACACATGCTGTTTATCCTCCTCTTGGATTTTGTAATACGTAAAATAGTCGGAGATGGTGAAGGATTGGAGTGGGTTGGTGATAGGAATTTAGCAGACCCAGAGTATGCTAATGATGCTGTCCTTGTTAACAAAACACCACACGATTTGCAATGCATGCTTATCAGAATGAGTGAAATATCACATGAGGTCAGGCTGAAGATAAATATAAGAAAGACAGAGATGATGAGAACGGAGTATGCAATGGAAGATGAAGTATCATCGGAAGGAGAAAGGATTAATATAGTAGAATCATTTTAGTATTTACAAACTATGATCTCAATTACAGGGTTCTTAGAGTTGGAGTTTAGTGAAGGATTAAAAAAAAAAAATGCTAATAAGACAATGGCTAGGTTAAATAAAATTTGCATATCAAATCGCCTGAAAATACATATATGAATTAGATTATATATGAGTTTAGTGAGATCAGTGTTACTCAATGGACATGAATCGTGGTATGACATTGAAAAAAATTCCAATTGATTTAGTAGATTTGAAAATAAAGCCCTCCAAAGGATATTGAGAGTTAAATGGCAGGACAGGATTAGAAATGAAACGATAAGAGAGATTACTCGAATGCCATATGTTGACGAGATCATGGTTATGGGTAGAAGGAGATGGTTTGGGCATGCTCCTCGCACTCCCTGAGAAAAATTAGTTCACCAAAACCTTCAGCTTGGCTTCACATGGCAAAAGAAGAGATTGAAGACCAAGGCCTACATGGCTGTGAACTCTGAAGAGCAAAGTAGATGATGAATGGAGAAGTATTGAATTTAAAGCTCAAGATAGAGACGACTGGCGGAATCTAACCGAGGAACTTTGCGTCCAAAGGGGTAGGAGATGATGATGATGATGATGATGTTTATTATTACCATTATTATTATTATTATTATTATTATTATTATTATTATTATTATTATTATTATTATTATTATTATTATTATTATTATTATTATTATTACTTGCTAAGCTACAGCAATAGTTGGTAAAGCAAGATTCTAGAAGCCCACGGGCTTCATCAGCGATAAATAGCCCAGTAAGGACAGGAAATATGAAGATAAGCTATAAAAGAAGTAATAAACAATTAAAATTAAATATTTCAAGAGCAGTAGCAACAGTGAAATAATCATTTTATATGATATGAATTATAAAAATTATAAAAATAAGAGGAAAAGAAATACGATATCTTAGCATACACAAGTGTATTCCCAAGCAAGGGGATGGTACAAAGGATAGGGCACTAACCAAGTCCAGAAAAAAATGGTTTGATTTTGGAGTATCTTTCTCCGAGAAGAGCTGTTTACCATACCTAAAGAGTCTTTTCTAAGCTTAAATAGAATAAAGTAGTTACTGAACAATTACAGTGCAGCAGTTAAACCCTTCATGGAAGAATAATTGTCTGGTAGTCTCAGTGCTATCAGTGAAGACAGAGGAGAATATGGGAATAATAGGCCAAACTATTCGGTGTACGCGTACGCAAAGGAAAAATGAGCCGTAACCAGAGAGAAGGGTCCAGCCAATGGACTAAAATACCTCCTTCTCTAAAAAGAAAAGTATTTTATCAGATGGTCCTATGAGTGCTATGCTATGCATCAGAAACTCGGAGCCTTACTTTAAATATATATATATATATATATATATATATATATATATATATATATATATATATATATATATATATATATATATATATATATATATATATATATATATATACTGTGTGACTTTCAAAATTTTAGATGTGATTCTGGATAGCAAATTTACTTATGAGAAAAAATTAGGTCTGTGTCTTCTTCAATTGCACCAGAGATTGGCTTGCTGAGAAAGTCTTTTAAGATTCTCGGTGATTAATCAATTCTGAAAAGTTTCTTAATTCCTTAATTCTCCCTTGTTTAGAGTATTGTTCTCCTGTTAGGTTTTCAGTAGCTGATTCTCATATTCATTTGTTGGACGGGAACTTACGGTCTATTAAATTTCCATTTCCTGATCTAGATATTAATCTTTGCCACCGTCCTTCAATTAGTGCATTATGCATGTTGCATAATATTTTTCATGATTCTGACCATCCTTTGAATTCAAATCTTCCTGGAGAGTTCCATCCTGTTCATAATGCTAGGTATGCAGTTAATTCTATTAGTCAGGGCTTCTCCATCATAAGGCTCGATACTACACAGTATTCTAGAAGTTTTATGTAGCTGTGACTAAGATGTGGAATGAACTTCCTAATCGGGTAGTTGAATCAGTAGAACTTCTAAAGTTCAAAGTGGCAGCAAATGTTTTTATGTTGAAGAGGCTTAGATAATTCTTTTTTATAATTATATATCAATTACCTGTTTTAATATTGTTAATATTCTTTTTAAATATCTCATTTTTTCTTTCCATTATTCTTATATAATTTATTTATTTCCTTGTTGCCTCTCTTCACTGGGCTATTTTTCGCTATTAGAGCCCTTTGGCTAATAACATCTTGCTTTACTAACTATGATTGTAGATTTGCTAGTAATATTTTATATATATATATATATATATATATATATATATATATATATATATATATATATATATATATATATATATATATATGTATATATATATATATATATATATATATATATATATATATATATATATATATATATATATATATATATATATATATATATATATATCATCATCATCAGCCGTTACTAATATTGAACTGCAA
The DNA here is from genome assembly GCF_036898095.1 of Palaemon carinicauda. Classification (NCBI taxonomy): domain Eukaryota; kingdom Metazoa; phylum Arthropoda; class Malacostraca; order Decapoda; family Palaemonidae; genus Palaemon; species Palaemon carinicauda. Next base: position 75,976,131 of record NC_090726.1, on the reverse strand, counting down.
AAAAAAGGCTTCAGACATGTTCTTACAATTCAGATTGCATATAGTATTTCTCTCCTAGTTCACACCTGCAAACTTTATTAGTACTGTGACGGAGCCGAGAGAGGGTTGTGAATTCAAAGGCAGGATGCAATCAACTGAGTTGTTTATTAAGGAACACTCTCCTTTATATACAAAACCTCAAGGCAACAGGACATAACATGTTCGAGAGACAGACAATATTACAGAGCAAAACCGGAGACATGATCATTCAGGTTCTTTTTAGTGCGAGGGAAGAGCGCAGATACAAGCATAATATATACATAATAATTATGTACAATTGTGTGACACACGGTTGGTACATGGCTCCCCCCCTAAAAATGACATACTGTACATGTTAAATAGGGCGCCCTGATCTAGAGAGGCGAATTGTAGGCGGGTCATCTGGCAGAAGATAAGCAGGTTTTAGACGATCAATGGAGACCCAGTCTTCTTTGCCCCGAATGTTTAGTAGGAATGCTTTCGGACTGCGTCGGATCACAAGGAAAGGGCCAGTGTAAGGGGGCGTTAGTGGTGGCTTGCTAGTGTCGTTGCGCAGGAAGACATGAGTTGCAGAGTGCAAGTCCGTTGGTATGTGATGCTTCGCTGGGGGCTTGTAAGTCTGGCGGCACGGAGTAAATTTTCCCACGACGTGACGTATGCTCTGGAGATCGTCGGAGGAGGTTGTAGAAGGAAAAAATTCGGCAGGGACGACCAACGGGTCGCCATACACCATTTCAGCTGCCGAGACGTCGAGGGCGTCTTTAGGAGTGGTCCTTAGTCCCAGGAGGACCCAGGGAAGCTGAGTAAACCAGTTGGAATCCTTGCAGCGGGACATCAAAGCTGCTTTGAGGGTGCGATGAAAACGTTCAACCATTCCATTGGCAGCGGGGTTGTAGGCCGTTGTGTGATGTTGGGTGATGCCCAGGAGATTCCCTAATGACGTCCACAATTGAGAGGTGAAAGTGATTCCCCTGTCAGAAGTAATATGGTCAGGGATACCGAATCTTGAAATCCATCCAGAGAGTAAGGCAGATGTACATGAGGCGGACGTTGCAGTTTCCATGGGAAAGGCTTCAGGCCAACGAGTGGAGCGGTCGATGACGGTAAACAGGTAACGATGTCCTTGTGATGTGGGTAGGGGGCCTACAACGTCGACGTGAATGTGTGCAAAACGACGCTGAGGTTGAGGAAAGGTGCCCACTCCTGAATCCGTGTGTCGATGTACTTTGGAAGTTTGGCAAGAAGTACAGGCACGGACCCAATCCTTAGCATCCTTAGAAAGGCCGTGCCAAATGAACTTTGCCTTCAGCAGCTGTGCAGTAGAACGGCACGAGGGATGTGAAAGGCCGTGAATGAAATCAAACACCTGTTGGCACATGGGAGCAGGAATCCAAGGTCGCGGTCTACTAGTACTGACGTCACAGAGGAGGGTGGTGTTGGAGTCTTCGAGGGGAAAGTGTTCCCAACGGAGGGACGTGCAGGATGTCCTACAAGCTTGATACTCTAGATCCTGTCGTTGGGCTTCAGCCGGGGCGTTGTAATCCAATCCCAGTTGAACGGCAGCCAACGTGTTTCTTGACAGGGCATCGGCAACGGGATTCTTTTTCCCAGGGACGTATTGGAGGGTGCAATTGTATTCAGCCACGGCGGAGAGATGTCGCCGTTGACGTGCGGACCAGGCGTCAGACTGTCGAGTGAAGGCGTGCACCAGAGGCATGTGGTCTGTGCGAATGACGAAGGGCGTACCTTCTAAGAAATGGCGAAAGTGACGGACAGCCAAGTACACCGCCAGCAATTCTCGATCGAAGGTAGAATTACCCGATTCTGCCTTGGACAGTTTTCTGCTGAAGAAGGCCAATGGGCGGGGCGTCGGTGGAGAGAAGGAGAGGGGCGTGTGGGATAGGAAAAGTGAGAGCCGCAGCAGTTGATAGGGCCTTCTTTGCATTGCAGAAGGCTGCTTCTTGAAGGGGACCCCACTTCAGGTCCTTTGGCTTGCCCTTGAGGGAGGCGTAGAGGGGAGTAAGAGTGGCGGCAATGGCTGGCAGAAAACGGTGATAATAGTTGATCATGCCCAAGAATTCCTGCAGAGCTTTGACGGTCGAGGGCACGGGGAAGTGCTGAACGGCTGCTATCTTCTCAGGGAGGGGATGGACTCCTTCAGAAGTGATACGGTGCCCTAAGAACGACACTTCGTCGGCGCCAAAGGTACACTTGTCGTACCGGACTACAAGGCCGTTTTGTTGCAGGCGGTCGAGCACGATGCGCAGGTGACGGAGGTGTTCCTCTTTTGAGGAGGAGAACACAAGTATGTCGTCCACATAACATACACAGAAAGGGAGGTCCCCTAAGATGCCATCCATGAGACGTTGATATGTTGCCCCAGCATTACGAAGGCCAAAACAGGAGTATTTGAAGGTGTATGTACCAAACGGAGTGGTGATGGCGGTCTTGGGGATGTCTTCTGGGTTCATAGGCACCTGATAATACCCCTTCAGGAGGTCGAGCGTAGAGAAAACCTTCGCTTTCTGCAGGTAGGAGGTCACGTAGGCAATGTTTGGGAGGGGGTAGTGATCCGGTTCTGTTTGCATGTTCAGGTGCCTGTAATCCCCGCACGGACGGAGGGAGCCGTCTTTCTTCAGAACGATGTGTAAGGGTGACGACCCAGGGCTGGAGGCCTTTTGGCAAAGGCCCATTTCCTCAATTTCGGCGAACGTCTGTTTGGTGGCCGCCAATCGTTCCGGTGCCAGACGTCTGAATTTTGCGAAGACTGGGGGTCCCGTCGTCTTGATATGGTGATAAATACCGTGCTTGGCAGGAACCGTGGGCGTTTGGCGAAGTTCTGGACCGAAAACTTCCGGGTACGACGTGAGGAGGTGGGCGTAGGCATCCGTGGGTGCGCTGATGTGGAGAGCGAGGTTAGAGGGGGCAGGTTAAAGAGGTGTCGACAAGTACGAGTCTGCGTTGACCAATCGTCGGTGGGCGACATCGACCAGAAGTTGGAAATGAGAGAGGAAATCCGCACCGAGGATTGGCATAGTGACGTCAGCAACGAGAAACTTCCAATTGAATTTGCCGTTTCCGAACGATAATGTGAGGTTCTCGTAACCGTAGGTGGGTATCGCAGATCCGTTGGCAGCTACCAAGCGGAAGTCGGCAAATGTAGACAGACTACGTCGTGCCTTGAAGAGTTTCCTTGGCAAAAGAGAACGACAAGCACCCGTGTCTACCAAAAATCGCACGCCCGTTCCTGCATCCTGTAAAAAGAAAAGATTAGAAACATGGGAGGCCACCGCCACAACCGATGGCCTACTTACAGGTTTTTTGGCCACTGATAATCCTTGGCACATTTCTTCGCGGTTGCCCCGAATCTGAAGTGGTAGTAGCAAAACTGCGGCGGATGGGAGGTAGTAAGTGGCTGTAGAAGTCGTTCGTTGGGGCGCGAGCGATTGGTGGGTAGTGGGCGGCTTTGTCGCTGCTTCGGCACGTCACGGGGTAGGCGTGTATGTCCTACGGCATTCATGTCAGCTTCGGTTGACGTTGAATAAGCATCCTCGTCGTCAGGGGTGGAGGCGTTGATGGAGGTTTTGAACTGGCTGTCCATAAGGGCGTCGGCTTTGGTCATCAAGTCCTTTATGGGTAAACTATCGACATCGGGTATGGCAGCACGTACAGGTTCTGGTAAACGGCGTATCCAAAGGGCACGAAGTAGGTTCACCTCACGAGGAGAGCCGTCTGCGGCAGGTTGAAGGCGAGCGATACTGGTCATCTCCCTGAGGGCAAGCGAAGCCCTTTGGTCCCCCAACGGTTGTTGCGAGAGCTGAAAAAGCTTTGCTATACGGGCGGCTGGCGATGGCGAGTACTGCTGCAGAAGGTATGTTTTGAGGGCGTCATACGCTATTGGGGTGTCTCCTTGTTCACAAAGCCAGTCGGATATTTCTGGGAGGGTGTCCTTGGGTATCGCCGCGAGAACATAATCCGCTTTGGTTGTTGAGCGAGTCATGCCCCTGATACGAAACTGGACTTCTGCGCGCTGAAACCAAGCAAACGCCTCTCCGCTGGCAAACGATGAAAGTTTGAATGGAGCGGCCGCAGCACCAACTGCCGTAGAGTCCGTCATAGTACCAACGATGAAGGGGCGAGGGGGTGGGGGTGGAAGGCGGTGGGAGCGAGTCGACTTTCGGGGTCACCAATGTGACGGAGCCGAGAGAGGGTTGTGAACTCAAAGGCAGGATGCAATCAAGTAAGTTGTTTATTAAGGAACACTCTCCTTTATATACAAAACCTCAAGGCAACAGGACATAACATGTTCGAGAGACAGACAATATTACAGAGCAAAACCGGAGACATGATCATTCAGGTTCTTTTTAGTGCGAGGGAAGAGCGCAGACACAAGCATAATTTATACAAAATAATTATGTACAATTGTGTGACACACGGTTGGTACAGTACCAAATCCATAGTCTTCTCTTCCCCCCGCTCCTCCCTTTACAATTTTTAGTGATCCATATTGTTATTATTGATATTCTTTTATTGTCTGCTATTCTCCTTTAAGGCCAGCCTATCACGAATGAATATTTCATACACACACACACACACAAACAAACACACACACACAAACACACACACACACACACACACACACACATATATATATATATATATATATATATATATATATATATATATATATATATATATATATATATATATGCATATGTATATATATATATATATACATATATATATATATATATATATATATATATATATATATATATATATATATATATATATATATATATGCATATATATATATATATATATATATATATATATACATATATATTTTTTCTTACATGTATGTAAATATATATATATATATATATATATATATATATATATATATATATATATATATATATATATATTTCCTTTACATGTATGTAAATATATATATATATATATATATATATATATATATATATATATATATATATATATATATATATATATATAAATGCTTTTGTATATATATATATATATATATATATATATATATATATATATATATATATATATATATATATTTATATATAAATGCTTGTGTGTATATATATATATATATATATATATATATATATATATATATATATATATATATATATATAAAAGCTTGTATATATATATATATATATATATATATATATATATATATATATATATATATATATATATATATATATACTTACAAAGCTGGTGTAGGTAGGAGTAAATATTTTTTCATTGTATTTCATTTGTGTAATTACGAGGTGTATAGCCAGCTTGTAAGGTAAGCTCCTCTCATGTAGGCATAATTATCAATATGTAAATAGCCTAAGAGTTTCCTCGTTCATTTCATTGTATTTTTCATTCAAGTCAGTTTAATATGTAAATTTATGCTTTTATTAGGAATTGATTTTTTATATAATTTCGATTAAGTGTGGTAAACAAACCATACGAGGTATGAAGGAGGGCTTATGTAAACTTTTTGTTTTCCTGAGGTTTTGCGTCATGTTTTTGAGATATTGCGCAATTCTTATATTTTCCACGTGCTTCAAATATTCTTGAAAAACCTAGAGTTAGTTTCATCTTATTTTTTTTTTAAGTTTAGAGGAAGGAGATGGACGGAGCTTGGTGAGAGAGTCATCTCACTGGTTTCTTGGTATGTGTCTAAGACATGATCGATGGCAACCTTATGCCACTAGGCTCAGTCCCCCAGCTTGTAGACCTCTCTCTCAAGTCCCTTGAGCTTATGTCTTCAACAAATATTATACCCACCATATATCGTGTGTAGTATGTTGAAACGTTACTTAAATTTTTAAGGTGATTTCAAATTTATTGTTTTACTGTATGTGCTGCTGTTATATAAATTTTTGTAACTGGGCCTGTGATATTAATGTAAAACCATGAAGCATATTAGTAATGCTATCTGGTCGTAACCTTCGTGTGAGCTAAAAATTGTAAGTTTATCTGTTACTTTTTTGTATATTTCAATGAGAGTTAAATTTTTAGTGTTAAAGCTTAACTATTTTCAGTAATTAACAAGATTAGATATTTGTGTAAAATTTCATTTTTAGTAAAACATGTAATCGTATAATTTTCAGATTGTAATATTCTCTTGTCTTAGTCTAAGGTTTTATTTAGATTTCATATTTCGAGTTAAGTAATTATATAATTTTCATAATTATCTTCTCTTTTCTTAGTCCAAGCTTTAGTTCAGATATGATGTTTCAAGTGATTCATTTTTGGTGTAAATTCTTTTAAAATTTTGTAATAATTTTATTGGATATATTTATTTTTGTAAAGTGTTTATTATTTTTACCACCAGTGTTTCTTACAGAACTGTTCCATATTTTTTATTTTGGAATTGAAGTAGAAGGTTGTTTCAAATAGTTCATAATAATAATTACCAAGTTTGTTTTGAGTGTACGTAAGAGACCTTTAGATATTCAATGTTTATAAATATTGCTATTTGTGTGTTGTATAATTTTCTCAAAGCTCGGGTATTAATTTTTTTCAAGTGTAACAGTTTTTATTTTTTTTTTTAAATAGACAATTTAGTTTGAAAAACGGTAGGTTGTGTATCTTGCCATCCATAATATAAATTATAGTAATATTTTGTGTGGCCAGACACGGGATCATGATATAATATATTTTTGGTGTTCAGACCCTAGGGATCAAGCAAGTCTGTTTTGAATATCGGTGATAGCAGGGTCATGTTTTGATTAAAGGCTTGAACATTATAGTGTTGATAGGATTCTCTCTATTGTTAGAATATATATTTTTGGGAGAGTTATGATTTTTTTTTTTGTAAAGTACAAGATGGCACAGTTTAATATCCAAGAGTTTTTGAAAAACCCATATGTTCAGGAATTGTCAGAAGCTGATTTAACTAAAGCTCAGTAGCTCTATTTTAATGTCATTTGGAGTCCATTCAAGGAGTGGAATATCAAAGCCCAAATCAAGTGTCTAGCCTTAGAAGCGTTGATAAACTTGGTTAAATTGCCGGAAGAAGATATTGTAGCTGCTCGTGAACTGTTTGAGGGAGCTGAAGAAGAATATATATTGAAGCAAGGACTGGCGGACCAACAAACTGAAGGCATGAAAGCACAA